>NC_073386.1:3531288-3778788 GCF_028641065.1 Leucoraja erinaceus | reverse complement strand
CCCTTGACTCGGAGGGCCGAATGGCCTACTCCTGCACCGATTATATCTGTTTCTATGTTTCTAATCCACGCAGATGAAAGGGCCTTACATCTCCTCCCAGATATTCACAAGAACGCTGGGGTGACCAAATTAAATGACCTCAATGCAAAAGGAATTTAACTAATGATATTGATGCAATTTTGCCACAGGTAACATTTGAATTGATCGAACGATACAGCATGAAAACAGGCCCTTCGGCCCATTGAGTCCATGGCGACCATCGATCACCCGCTCACTCTCTATATAAGAACTTGCCCTGCATGACTACTTTAAACTTTGCCCCTCTCACCTCTGAAGCTGCGCCCTCTCATCTTTGACATTTCTCCCCTGGGAAAAATGATTCTGACTGCCTAACCTATCTACTGCCACATAATTTTATACACCTCTATCAGGTCTTCCTTCAATCATCATCCGTCCAGGGAAAATAACACAAGTCTGACCAACCTCTCCATGTTGTTAACACTACCTAACCCAGGCAGCATTCTAGTTAAAAAAAGACACAAAGTGCTGGAGTAACTCAGCGGGTCAGGCAGCATCTCCGGAGAGCATGGATAGGTGATAGGTGGCGTTTCCGGGTACGGACCCTTCTTCAGGCTGGCTGGGCAAAGTATTCTAGTAAATCTCTTCTGCAACATCTTCAAAGCATCCTCATAAATTCACAAGTCATCCGAGCGGAATTAGGCCATTCAGCCCATGTAGTTTACTCCGCCATTCAATCATGGCGGATCTATCTTTCCATCTCAACCCCATTCTCCTGCCTTCTCCCCCGTCACCTTTGACACCCGTCCGGTCAGAGGTAACTCAGCGGGACGGGCAGCATCTCTGGAGAGAAGGAATGGGTGATGTTTTGAAGAAGGAGTCTCGGCCCGAAACGTCACCCATTCCCTCACTCCCGAGATGCTGCCTGTCCCGCTGAGTTTCTTGTGTCTATCAAAGGCAGGGAGGTTGGTTTGTGTGATGGTCTGAGCTGCTTCTTCAAGACCATGTTTTTCGGGTTCAATTACCCCAGCTGACATTGCAGGGTTTAAATCCACTTCTGCAGCTCAAGTTAACCAGCAACATATCACAGTGCCACTAAGTTCATGAATCAAGAGTATTTTATTGACATATGTACCAAAAACAGGACAATGTAAATTTTAACTTGCAGCTACACCATGAGTTTGTAAACACAGACCTCATATAACCATATAACTATACAACAATTACAGCACGGAAACAGGCCATCTCGGCCCTACAAGTCCGTGCCGAACAACTTTTTTTCCCTTAGTCCCACCTGCCTGCACTCATACCATAACCCTCCATTCCCTTATCATCCATGTGCCTATCCAATTTATTTTTAAATGATACCAATGAACCTGCCTCCACCACTTCCACTGGAAGCTCATTCCACACCGCTACCACTCTCTGAGTAAAGAAGTTCCCCCTCAAATTACCCCTAAACTTCTGTCCCTTAATTCTGAAGTCATGTCAAACAGGACAAACAGACTCAGGAATAGTTGCTTTCCGAGAATTATAACTACTATAAATTCAAATTCACACATGCACTGACTACACCGCCCAACACGGACTTCCATCTGTATATATGTATATATGTAAACGCCGCCGAATTTGTGCACCTATTCCCCCCCCCCCCCCATCTCCCTTCTGTTTTTTGTTTTTTCTGTTTCTTGTTTTTTGTGCTAAATTGTATGTATGCACTGAGTACGAGCAGCTTTCAGTTTCACTGTACATGTATAGTGACAATAAATGGCATATCTATCTATGTCCTCTCGTTTGAATCTTCCCTATTCTCAAAGGGAAAAGCTTGTCCTCATCAACTCTGTCTATCCCTCTCATCATTTTAAAGACCTCTATCAAGTCCCCCCCTTAACCTTCTGCGCTCCAGAGAATAAAGACCTAACTTATTCAACCTATCTCTGTAACTTAGTTGTTGAAACCCAGGCAACATTCTAGTAAATCTACATAATCTACATACTCATACATAACAGAAATATATTAAATAAATTAAAATTAGGGGCGGCAAGGTGGCGCGGCGGTAGAGTCGCTGCTTTACAGCGCCGGAGACCCGGGTTCGATCCCGACCATGGGCGCTCTCTGTACGGAGTTTGTACGTTCTCCCCGTGCCCTGCGTGGGTTTTCTCTGAGATCTACGGTTTCCTCCCACACTCCAAAGACGTGCACGCTTGTAGGTTAATCGGCTTGGTGTCAATGTAAATTGTCCCGAGCGTGTGTGGGATAGTGTCAGTGTGTGGTGGTCGCTGGTCGGCGCGGACTCGGTGGGCCGAAGGGCCTGTTTCGGTGCAGTATCGCTAAAACCAAAACTAAAACGAAATGATCGTATGAATTTATTTGCCCCAAAATTGCATGGACCCTCAATCCTGTAATCAATAATAGACAATAGACTATAGAGGTGCGGGAGTAGGCCATTCGGCCCTTCAAGCCAGCACCGCCATTCACGGGTGACGGAGTGCACTACTGCGAAGGTAGGTCACAGTTGCGCCTCTCACGGTTTAGCACGGGCGGCGAAGAGGCTTCCAGAGACGAAGCACGGTGGCACAGCGTAGAATTGCTGCCTCACAGCGCCAGACAATAGACAATAGCTGCAGGAGTAGGCCATTCGGCCCTTCGAGCCAGCACCGCCGTTCAATGTGATCATGGCTGATCATCCCCAATCAGTACCCCATTCCTGCCTTCTCCCCATATCCCCTGAGTCCACTAGCTTCAAGAGCCCTATCTAGCTCTCTCTTGAAAGTATCCAGAGAACCGGCCTCCACTGCCCTCTGGGGCAGAGAATTCCACAGACTCACCACTCTCTGTGAGAAAAAGTGTTTCCTCATCTCCGTTCTAAAGGGCTGAACCCTGATTCTTAAACTGTGTGGCCCCCGGTTCTGGACTCCCCCAACATCGGGAACATGTTTCCTGCTACCTGTTAAACCCGCAGCCCCTTTGCCTCCCCCCTCCCTGGGGCTGGTTCCTCTCTGTACGTTGGCTTCCTGTCCCACCTTTAGCTTTGTGTCAAAGATTGTGAACGGGAGCTTTCTATCTGGTTACTGCCGCCACGGCATTGTTGTTCGGATACCGGCTCCAGCCCGGAACGGCGGGGGCCGAATGAAAAGGGAAAACAATGGCAGGGAAGGGTCGCATGAAGTCAGACGCTTTGATCGGAGGAGGGAAAGTGGCAACAATCTCTCTGTGTTCTCCGCTGGAAGACCAGAGTCTGGTGGAGGAGAGAATGGCTTGAATGTTCCCCGTTTGCACACGGGCGGCTAAAGGGCCTGTCCCACTTGGCGATTGTATCCGCGACTGCCGGCGTCTTTGACTGACGTACCAGGGTCACGAACATTTCAAAATCCAGCGGCCACACAAAAAATGTCGCGACACTTGAGGACACACCACACGTCAGCGCGTCATCACGCCGTGATTTTTACGGTGACCTGATACGTCAGTCGATGATGCCGGCAGTCGCTGAAAAAAATCGGCAAGTCGGACAGGCCCTTAAGTTAGCGAGGGTTACAGGGAATGTGTAACGTTAACAGTGGGGTTGAGGAGCATGTGGGCAAACCAGTTCAGTTCATTTTGTTGCCACGTGTACCGAGGTACAGTGAAAAGCTTTTGTTGTGCGCTAACCAGTCAGCGGAAAGACAACGCGTGATTACAATCCAGCCGTTTACAGTGTACAGATACAGGATAAGGGAATAATGTTTAGTGCAAGGTAAAGCCAGCAAAGTCCAATCAAGGATAGTCCGAGGGTCGCCAATGAGGTAGATAGTAGTTCATGACTGCTCTGTGGTTGTGGTAGAATGAGGGTTCTTTACAATGGTGGAACATGACCCAGAGTAGCACTTCCATTAGAGGCCTTTGACCAGACTATTAATGGTTCACTTTGCTGGTTTTCATCTGTCATCGATGTGTCTCTCCTACCTATTCTCTCCCTCTCTCCCTCCCTAATTTTTCTCACTCCCTCTCTCTCTTGTACACTCTGGAATTTAGAAGGATGAGAGGAGATCTCATTGAACATATAAGATTGTTAAGGGTTTAGACACACTAGAGGCAGGAAACATGTTCCCGATGTTGGGGGAGTCCAGAACCAGGGGCCACACAGTTTAAGAATAAGGAGTGAGCCATTTAGAACGGAGACGAGGAAACACTTTTTCTCACAGAGGGTGGTGAGTCTGTGGAATTCTCTGCCTCAGAGGGCGGTGGAGGCAGGTTCTCTGGATACTTTTAAGAGAGAGCTAGATAGGGCTCTTAAAAATAGCGGAGTCAGGGGATATGGGGAGAAGGCAGGAGCGGGGTACTGATTGGGGATGATCAGCCATGATCACATTGAATGGTGGTGCTGGCTCGAAGGGCCAAATGGCCTACTCCTGCACCTATTGTCTATTGTCTATTGTCTAATTGATATCTAAAACAGGAGCTTGGGGGCTGTCATGGATACTTGGCGCACGAGAGCTAGGGCATAGGGCTCTTAGAAATAGCGGAGTCAGGGGATATGGGGAGAAGGTAGGAATGGGGTACTGATTGTGGATGATCAGCCATGATCACATTGAATTGCGGTGCTGGCTCGAAGGGCCGAATGGCCTACTCCTGCACCTATAGTCTATTGTCTCCCCCACCCTCTCTCTCCCTTTCTTGCAACCCCTCCCTCACTACTCTCTCTCTCCCTCTATCCCTCTAGTCTGAAGAAGGGTCTCGTCCCGAAACGTCACCTTCCTTCCCTCCAGAGAGGCTGCCTGTCCCGCTGAGCTACTCCAGCATTGTGTGTCTATCTTCGGTTTAAACCAGCATCTGCAGTTCCTTCCTACACATCATTCTGAGCCGATGTGTTTTATTACACTTCTGAATAAATTGTGTTATCTTTCGATTGTGACAGATATATTCCCTTCAAGGCCCTTGTTACACGTTTCACTTGAGCCGTGAGCATCCATTAAATCTCCGACTCGATTCTCGTTTGATTCCCTTCCATCAGCACAACAATAGGTGTAAGTGTGATTATTTGTCGCCGCTATTCAGGTGAACGATGAGGAACTGCGCGGCAAATCACTCTGCATGTTCCTAATCAGTATTTCACCAGAGGCGTTTTTGTTTACTTCGGTAAGTGGCGCCCTCGCCGACATGAATGACAGCATTTATCCAGACTGCAACTGGGTTAGACGTGACGGGGAAAATACACACCTTTCCCCGACTCTGACTTGTCCTGGCATGTAGAACAGGCAACGATACGGCAGAGAGACTGGTCTGGGCATTGCATCCCCCCCCCTGCTTGGGGACCTCCAAAACTCTTTCTCCTCCCCCTCCCCTTTGTCCCCCCACCCTCTCCCCCCTTTCCTGGCCCCCTCTCGTCTCTCCTACACCTCCCCTTTTATTCAAGAGTCAAGACAGGCAGGAGAATTTATTGTCATGTGTCCCAGATAGGACAATGACATTCTTACTTGCTGCAGCACAACAGAATATGTAAACATAGTACATATTGGGAGAAGAAAAAAGTTCAGTGTGTGTATACACACATGCATGCGTCCCCAATAAATAACAAATAACGTGCAATAATAATAATAATAATAATAATCTCTGTTGTAGTTCAGCACTTATTTGTTATTGTGTTTATTAGCCTGATGGCTGTGGTGAAGAACCCCCCTCCACTGTCCCCGCTCCCTTTCCCCCTCCCTCCTCCTCACCCCTCCCCTTTCCCTTCCCCCTCTTCCCTGCCCTCCACTCCCCTTCCCCTTTCTCCCCCACACCCCTCCTCTTTCTCCCCCCCTCCCCCTCCCCTTTTCCCTCACCCCCACATCAGTCTGAAGAAGGGTCTCGACCCGAAACGTCACCTATTCCTTCGCTCCATTGATGCTGTCTCACCCGCTGAGTTTCTCCAGCATTTTCGTCTACCTCCTATGCCTCTAATAGTTTTTTCTATTTTTCTTTCAGGGCCCACCACAACCTCCAACCTGTCCTTACAGCTCACACCTTCTCATCAAGGAAGTATTCTGGTAAACCTCTCCGCACCCTCTCTAAAAACCCCCCATATCTCTCCTGCAATGGGGGCGACCAGAACTATGGGCGGTCATGGTGGCGCAGCGGTAGAGATGTTGATTTACAGCGAATGCAGCACTGGAGACCTGGGTTCAATCCCGACTACGGGCGCTGTCTGTCTGTATGGAGTTTGTACGTTCTCCCCGTGACCTGCGTGGGTTTTCTCCGAGATCTTCGGTTCCCACCCACACTCCAAAGACGTACAGGCTTGTACGTTAATTGGCTTGGTGTAAATGAAAAATTGACCCTAGTGGGTGTAGGATAGTGTTAATGTCGGAGGATCGCTGGTCGGCGCGGACCCGGTAGGCCGAAGGACCTGTTTCCACTCTGTATCTCTGAACTAAGTAAGTAAGTAAGTAAGTAAGTAAGGAAGTAAGGAAGTTTATTGGCCAAGTATTCACATACAAGGAATTTGCCTTGGTGCTCCGCCCACAAGTAACAACATGACATACTGACAGTTACTAAACTAAACTAAACTAAACTAAACTAAACTAAACTAAACTGCATGCAACACTCCAGGTGCAGCCAAACTAAACTCCGTAATAAAATTGTTTCCTGATTTCTTGACTCTTCTACGCAATGGCCCATACCGGTGAAGGCAAGCATATCGCACACCTTCTTTACAAGTCTATCTACCTTCGTGAGACACAAAATACTGGAGTAACTGAGGAGTCTGAAGAAGGATTTTGACCCGTATCATCACCTATTCCTTTTCTCCAGAGATGCTGCCTAACCCGCTGAGTTACTCCAGCATGTTGTGTCCATCAGCGGTAGAGTTGCTGCCTCACAGCACCGGAGACCCAGGTTCGATCCAGACCATGTGAGCTGTCGGCAGGAAGTTTGCACGTTCTCCCTGTGACCTGCGTGGGTTTTCTCCAGGAGCTCCGGTTCCCTCCCACACTACAAAGACGTACAAGTTTGTAGGTTAATTGGCTTTGGTAAAATTGTCCCTAGTGGGTGTAGGATAGTGTTAGTGTATGAGGGGGGAGGGGGGGAAACGCTGGTCGGCGTGGACTCGGTGGGCCGAAGGGTCTGTTTCCGTGCTGTATCTCTCTAAAACGAAAATAGAGTTTAGATATGTATGGTAGACAAAAATAGTGGAGAAACTCAGCGGGTGAGGCAGCATCTATGGAGCGAAGGAATGGGTGACATTTCGGGTCGAATCCCTTCTTCAGACATTTATAATGGATGGTGAGCACAAAACTACTTCCCTTCCTTGTGTCACCAGAAAAAGATTATTGGTTGCTTACTTTACATGCTTTTGGCACTTTGGCCTTCATCAGTCAGAGTATTGAGTATAGAAGTTGGGAGGTCATGTTGCAGTTGTATAAGACGTTGGTGAGGCTGCATTTTGAATATTGTGTTCAGTTCTGGGCTCCATGTCAAGCTGGAAAGGGTTCAGAGAAGATTTACGAGGATATTGCCAAGGCTCGAGAGTCTGAGCTGTTGGGGAGAGGTTGAGCAGGCTGGGTCTCTATTCCTTGGAGCGCAGGAGAATGACGGTTGATCTTATAGAGGTGGATAAAATCATGAGCGGAATAGATCGGGTAGATGCACAGAGTCTCTTGCCCAGAGTAGGTGAATCAAGGACCAGAGGACATGGGTTTTAGGCAAAGGGGGAAAGATTTAATAGGAATTTGAGGGGTAACCTTTTCACACAAAGGGTGGTGGGTGTATGGAACAAGCTGCCTGAGGAGGTGGTTGAGGCTGGGACTATCCCAACATTTAAGAATCAGTTAGACAGGTACATGGATAGGACGGGTTTGGAGGGGATATGGACCAAAATGCTGGCAGGTGGGACTAGTGTAGCTGGGGCATGTTGGCCGGTGTGGGCAAGTTGGACCGAAGGGCCTGTTTCCATGCTGTATCATGCTCTGACTCGACTTAAAACTATGACCCTACTCCTGTACCTATTGTCTATTTGGGGAGAAGGCAGGAACGGGATACTGACTGTGAATGATCAGCCATGATCAGCCATGATCACCAGACTCATTCCTGGGATGGCAGGACTTTCATATGAAGAAGGACTGGATAGACTCGGCTTGTACTCGCTAGAATTCAGAAGATTGAGGAGGGATCTAATAGAAATTTACAAAATTCTTAAGAGGCTAGATGCAGGAAGATTGTTCCCGATGTTGGGGAAGTCCAGAACAAGGGGTCACAGTTTAAGGATAAGGGGGAAATCTTTTAGGACCGAGATGAGAAAAACATTTTTCACACAGAGAGTGGTGAATCTGTGGAATTCTCTGCCACAATAGGTAGTTGAGGCCAGTTCATTGGCTATATTTAAGAGGGAGTTAGATGTGGTCCTTGTGGTTAAAGTGATCAGGGGGTATGGAGAGAAGGCAGGTATGGGATACTGAGTTGGATGATCAGCCATGATCATATTGAATGGCGATGGTGCTGGCTCGAAGGGCCGAATGGCCTCCTCCTGCACCTATTGTCTTTTGTCTATTGACCCTCTGACATTACCAATGTGATTGGCAAGATTAATAATTTGAAGTCTTTAGGCTTCAACTCTTCTTTGACCAAATTCACCGTGACGATATTTTCTTTATCGAACAGGCATACACGTCCGGTGAATTGCGAGATTGAAACACACACAAAATTGCTCTGCAAAATCTTGCCTGAGGATTTATAACTGGAAAGAAGGGAATTAAATGATGGCTTTATTTGGTAAGTACAGAATACAGACAGAGCAGGTCCTAGCGGAGGTCTCGGTATTAAATTATATTAGGCAAGTGACCTGTGATGCTGCTGATATGGTCTTGCATTGATTTTTGTTTTTCCCTCATACTCGTTATTATTGATTGAATCAAACTTGCCCGCTGCCTGCAAGTGAACTTCTATCCCACGCCTGCTCCCGCACAAATCTCCAGCAGGTAAAATGTTTGGGAAGGAACTACAGACGTACAACAAAGGTAGACACAAAATGCTGGAGTAACTTTGTAAGTTGTTGGGGGTAATAATAATAATAATAATAATCTTTATTTATATAGCACTTTTCAACAAAACCAGTATTTGAAACAAAGTGCTTTACAGAGTTTGATTAAATTAATAGAACAGACCAAATGTCAATATATCCATACAAAACAAAAAAGAGAAAAAAGAAAAAAGACACAGAACAGTACACTATAGAAATCAACATGAAACGTCCCCCCACAGCAGAATTCACTGTGAGGGAAGGCACTAAAAATATCCAGTTCTCCCCCTCATAGTCCACCCGAGGTCGGGGTCTATATGTGGCCTCCTCAGCCAACTCGATGTTCTCAGGCCCTCTGCCGCGAAGCTGGATCATCGGCGTCGGGTGAACATTCTTCAGCGGCCAGGACTGAAGCGGGTAGAATTAGGCCATTCGGCCCATCGAGTCCACTCTGCCATTCAATCATGGCTGATCTATCTTTCCCTCTCAACCCCATTCTACTGCCTCCCCCCCCCCATAACCCCTGACACCCGTACAATCTCCAGCTTAAAAATATCCACTGACTTGGCCTCCACAGCCTTCTATAGTAATGAATCCCACAGATTCACCACCCTCTGACTAAATACATTTCATAGAAACATAGAAACATAGAAACATAGACAATAGGTGCAGGAGTAGGCCATTCGGCCCTTTGAGCCTGCACCACCATTCAATATGATCATGGCTGATCATCCAACTCAGTATCCCATCCCTGCCTTCTCTCCATACCCCCTGATCCCTTTAGCCACAAGGGCCATATCTAACTCCCTCTTAAATATAGTCAATGAACAGGCCTCAACTACCCTCTGTGGCAGAGAATACCAGAGATTCACCACTCTCTGTGTAAAAAAATGATTTTCTCATCTCGGTCCTAAAAGACTTCCCTCTTATCCTTAAACTGTGACCCCTTGTTCTGGACTTCTCCTCATCTTTCTCAAGGCATGCCCTTTTTATTCTGAGGCTGTGACATCTGGTCCTAGACTCTCCCACTAGTTGAAACATCCTCTCCAAATCCAATCCAATCCAAGCCTTTCACTATTCGGTAAGTTTCAATGAGGTCCCCCCCTCCCCCCCCCCCCCCCCCCCCCATCCTCCTAAACTCCAGCGAGTACATGCCCAGTGCCGTCAAACGCTCATCATATGGCTACAGTTCGGGTGTCGAGACACTTCTCCAGAGATGTATAAAATCATGAGAGGAATAGATCGAGTGGATGAACGAGGTCTCTTGCCCAGAGTAGGTGAATCAAGGACCAGGGGACATGGGTTTTAGGGGAAGGGGAAAAAATCTGAAGGGGTGACCCCTATTTGTTTGGTATTCTGGAGTCACACATCGTGGAAAAAATCCCTCAGTCATCAGACTTCTTATGCTAGTCTAACCCCATGTTTAGATTTGTTGCCAGCCAAGTTGGCACAGAGTTTTGAGACGACAGATCACCACACAATGGATAGACTCACCCTCTGCTACAAGAGCACGTCGCCAATCCAATCCAATCCAATCCAATGTATTGACATAAAACAGTATTATTTCGTGCCTTATCTTCAAAAGCATATGTTTCCAAGCCTCTAATCACTAAACACCAACTTGGAATAATTTTGCAACTGGGCCCATTGAAATTCCTGTTCTCTCCTGAATGTTGATACTGATATGAAAACCTCTCCACGGCGTTGGCGGCACGGTGGCGCAGCGGTAGAGTTGCTGCCTCACAGCGCCAGAAATCCTGACCACGGGTGCTGCCTGTACGGGGTTTGCACGTTCTCCCCGTGACCAGCGTGGGTTTTCTCCGGGTGCTCCGGTTTCCACCCACACTTCAAAGACGTGCAGGATTTTGGCTTCAGTAAAGATTGTAAATTGTCGCTAGTGTGTCGGATCGTGCCAGCGTGCGGGGACCGCTGCTAGGCGCGGACTTGGTGGGCCGAAGGGCCTGTTGCCGCACTGTATCCCCAAACTGACCTGAACTGAAAACAATTTCAGTCTTGGCCCTCTCCTGTGCAAGGCAGGGTTAATAAGTGTAATCGCCACATGGTGTCAAAGGAAAGGTGAGCACACTGCCTGTTGTGGGGATGCATTGCCTCCGTTTAAATGAGCATCTATCTAAACTCAGATTTATTAGGACAGGAACCACCAATCGGATTAAAAAGGTACGCCAAGGGAAGTGACTTACGGAGAAGCGTTAACGCTGGAGAACAAGGAAACAGTGGAGGTGCAGTTGGTAGTTCCACAGCCTCACATGGCCAGAGATGCAGGTTCTATCCTGACCTCGGCACAGTGGTGCAGCGGTAGAGTTGCTGCCTCACAGCGCCAGAGACCCGGGTTCGATCCCGACTATGGGTGCTGCCTGTACGGAGTTTGCACGTTCTCCCCGTGACCTGCGTGGGCTTTCTCCGGGTGCTCCTGTTTCCTCCCGCACTCCAAAGACGTGCAGGTTTGCAGGTTAATTGGCTTCAGTGAATTGTCCCTAGAGTGTATGGCATAGAACTAGTGCGTTGGTCGGCGCGGATTCGATGGGCCGAAGGGCCTGATTCCACGCTGTATCCACGGTGTAGTTAGTAGAGCCACAGCCTCACATCGCCAGAGATCCAGGTTCATTCCTGACCTCAGCCGCCGTCTCTGTGGAGTTTGCATGTTCTCCTTCGTAACTGCGTGGGTTTCCTCCAGTTGCCTCCCACATCCCAAAGACGTGCGGATTGGCATTTGGCAATTGTACATTGCCCCTAGTGTGACAGTGAGTGGTAGAAACTGTGTGTGTGGGGGGCTGGGGGTCATAGAAACATAGACAATAGGTGCAGGAGTGGGCCATTCGGCCCTTCAAGCCCGCACCACCATTCAATATGATCATGGCTGATCATCCAGAATCAGTACCCCGTTCCTGCTTTCTCCCCACATCCCTTGATTCCGTTAGCCTCAAGAGCTAAATCTAACTCTCTCTTGAAAACATCCAGTGAATTGGCCTCCACTGCCTTCTGTGGCAGAGAATTCCACAGATTCACCACTCTCTGGGTGAAAAAGTTTTTCCTCATCTCAGTACTAAATGGCCTACCCCTTATTCTTAAACTGTGACCTCTGGTTCTGGGCTCCCCCAACATCGGGATCATTTTCCCTGCAACTGGTCGTTGTCCAACCATTTGGCCTATGAAGTCCCTCCAACAGGGACAGGGGCATAACACTATCCTACAGACACACACTAGGACCAATTTACAATTATATCAAGTCAATTAACCTACATAGAAACATAGAAAATAGGTGCAGGAGTAGGTCATTCGGCCCTTTGAGCCTGCACCGCCATTCAATATGATCATGGCTGATCATCTAACTCAGTATCCTGTACCTCTCCATACCCCCTGATCCCTTTAGCCACAAGGGCCACATCTAACGCCCTCTTAAATATAGCCAATGAACTGGCCTCAACTACCTTCCGTGGCAGAGAATTCCAGAGATTCACCACTCTCTGGGTGAAAAATGTTTTCCTCATCTCGGTCCTAAAAGATTTCCCCCTTATTCTTAAACTGTGACCCCTTGTTCTGGACTTCCCCAACATCGGGAACAATCTTCCTGCATCTAGCCTGTCCAACCCCTTAAGAATTTTGTAAGTTTCTGTACAGACCTGTACGTCTTTGGAGTGCAGGTAGAAACCAGAGCACCCGGAGAAAACCCACGCGGTCACAGGGAGAATGTACAAACTCCGTACAGGCAGCACCCGAGGGTCGGGATCGAACCCGGGTCTCTGTCGGTGTGAGGCGGCGACTCTACCGCTGCGCCCTTTTGTGTTCTCCAATGTTGCTGCCTGACCCGCTGAGTTACTCCAGCGCCTTGTGCCTTTTCGCCCAGTTTTACTTCTCTTTAATGCAGGCTCCTCTCTCCCGCGCATTTGGCAAATGGAGTCTGACATGTTTACTGAGGTAATTGAAAACGGGAGCCTGCAACGCTGGAAACTGGGAAGCAGAGCCATTAATCATTCTACTTTATATTTAATCATCGGCCCAAAAAAAAGATCGCAATAACGGGGGAAGAATTCCAAGAAACAGCTTTGAAGGACTGTTGAAAAAATCCACTTCCACTTCATTGAATATTGCCAATATCCGGCAGGTGTATATTACAGGCTCAGATGCATAAAGTACTCCGCCAAAAGCCGCCTCTTCTCCGATTAATCACTGCAATTAAAATCCTGTGACCTGCGTTTCATATCCAGCCTCGTTGGCTCCTGAAAGGGGGAATGAACCGTCTCCCAGCCATCGACTAATGATCTGATATTAGCGAGACTATTGTGGAACAACTCGAAGAAACGCCGCTCGGGCCGGGCAAATAGCTGGAAACTACGCGGGCATCTGATGAATGACTCCCGAGATGAGGCTGGATGTTAAATTATGCAACAGCCAGATAAAGTTTGCAGTTTTCCCACTCACGTGCACCGACACAGCCCTCAGCTAAAGCAAGGTATTCAGGATAATTTTTTGTTTAAAACCGCGGTGAATACATTTAAAGTTAACTCTGCCTTTTGTCATCTCCAGACATGTCTGCCACAGTACATGCCTTTCCGCACTCCATTATAGGCGTAGGTTCACGAGGTTGATCCCATGGATGGCGGGACTGTCACATGAGGAAAGATTGAAAAGACTAGGCTTGTATTCACTGGAGTTTAGAAGGATGAGGGGCAATCTTAAAGAAACATATAACATTATAAAAGGACTGGACAAGCTAGATGCAGGAAAAATGTTCCCAATGTTGGGCGAGTCCAGAACCAGGGGCCACACACAGTCGTAGAATAAAGGGGAGGCCATTTAAGACTGAGGTGAGAAAAAAACGTTTTCACCCAGAGAGTTGTGAGTTTGTGGATTTCCCTGCCACAGAGGGCAGTGGAGGCCAAATCACTGGATGGATTTAAGAGAGATACTCTAGGGGCGAGTGGAATCAAGGGGTATGGGGAGAAGGTAGGCATGGGTTATTGATTTGGGACGATCAGCCATGATCACAATGAATGGCGGTGCTGGCTCGAGGGGCCGAATGGCCTCCTCCTGCACCTATTTTCTATGTTTCTATGTTTTGTATGTTTCTATTATCCGATAACATGGCACCTCACAGGACATGTCCTCAATATCCCTTGACCTACGCACCCGTCAACCCTGCACTTACTGGAGGTAGACACAAGATGCTGGAGTAACTCAGCAGGTCAGGCAGCATCTGCGCTGAAAAGGAATAGGTGATTTAGTTTTAGCTTCAAGGGCTCAAAGGCCTTTTATTGTCCCGTGTGCCAATTAAGGTACAGTGATATGCGAATTACCATACAGCCCTACGAAACAAAAGCAACAAGACACACAACTACATGGAAGTTAAACATCCACCACAGCGGATTCCCCACATTCCTCACTGTGATAGAAGGCAATAAAGTCTAATCTTCTTCCCTCTTTATTCTCCCGCGGTCAGGGCAGTCGAAGCTCCTGTGGGCTGGAGCTCCCGAATTTGGTCTCTAGTGGAAACATCCTCTCCACTTCCACTCTATCCAAGTCTTTCACTATTCTGTACGTTTCAATGAGGTTCCCCCTCATTCTTCTAAACTGCAGCGAGCACAGGCCCAGTGCCGGCAAATGCTCATCACAGTGGGCGGCACGACTCACGTCGCAGCGGCCTCTGCAGTCCGTCTGTATTTTTATTATTTTTTGTCTCGTTTGAATGTAGTTTTTATTTTTATTTTTTGTGTATGTGTATGGGTGTGTGTGGGGGGGGGGTGGGGGGAACTTTTAAAAATCTTTCCCCTGCACGGAGAACCCGACCTTTTCCCTGTCGGGTCTCCGTTGTCGTTGGGGCTGCAACGTGGAGCGGCCTCCAGCAGGAACGACCTGGGGCTCCAGTCGCGGAGCCTGCGGACCTACTCACCATCGCGGAGCTGGCCGAGTCCGGAGCGGGAGGAGCGGTGGTGGCGCGCTGCTGCAACCTGACCCCGGGGATTCGGAGGCTCCAACCGCAGGTCTGGCAGACAGGAACACCGGGAGCCCGCGGGTCCCTGCTGGGAGACCGCTTTTCGGGGCTTCCGCAATGGTGACTTCACCCGCCCGAGTTGCGGGGTTGAAGATTACATGGAGTGGGGCCTTACATCGCCGCCCCGCGTGGCTTGGAATGGCTGCGCGACTTTGCTAGCGCCCGGCGGGGGCTCCGACAACGAGACCCGGAGCGCGGCCTTGCATCACCTGGCACGGCGTTAATGGCCGCGGGACAATTACCATCGCCCGCCGGGGGCTTTGACTCTGACATCGGGAGGGGAATGGGAAGTGCAGGGGAGAGATAAGTCTTTGCTTTCCATCACAGCGAGGAGGAGATGCACTGTGATGGATGACTGTGTGAATTGTGTTGTGTCTTGGTTCTTTTTTGTGTGTATGACTGCAGAAACAACATTTGGGGTTCAAATGACAAATAAATTGTATTGTATTGTATTGTATTGTATTGTATTGTATCATATGTTAACCCACTCATTCCTGGGATCATTCTTGTAAACCTCCTCTGGACCCTCTCCAGAGCCAGCACATCCTTCCTCAGATATGGGGCCCAAAATTGCTCGCAATATTCCAAATGTGGCCTGACCAGCGCCTTATAGAGCCTTAGCACTACATCCTTGTTTTTGTATACAAGCCCTCTTGAGAGAAATGCTAGCATTAAGTTTGTTTTCCTTACTACCGATTTAGATGATTTAGTTTTAGCTTTGTTTAATGGTCAACGGTTCGATGGACATTTATTGTCACATATGCAAATAAACATTACACAGTGATATTCATTTTGCATATAATGCTGGTGTCATTTCACAGATAGTTTAGAGATACAGTGTGAAAACAGGCCCTTCGGCCCACCGAGTCTGAGCTGACCAGAGATCTTCCCGTACACCAGCACTGTCCTACCCACACGAGGGGCAATTTACACCATTTACCAAAGCCAATTCACCTACAAACCTGCACGTCTTTGGAGTGTGGGAGAAAAGATACTAGATACAAGATACATTTATTTGTCACATGTACCAATTGGTACAGTGAAATGTGTTGCCACCGAAGATCCTACAGCAGAGCAAGATAATCCAGTCGACGAAAAAGATGTAGTACGGTCATGGGCAGATTCATGGGTGATTTTCGGCCCCATTTCCGTAACCGGCTTCCGTCTCCGCACCAAAGATCCCGTAGCGGAGCAAAGATACTAGTGCGGAGATGGAAGCCGGTTACGTCAACATCCTCCTAAAAATAGAAGTTCTTTGGTAAAAAACTTCTCCTCATTTTCAAAATTTATAATTTATTAACACAAACTGTTCCCCCGCAACGTTGATTACACTGCGAGTCGGGTCGGGTCGGGTCAGGTCAGGTCACTAAAATGGATGAAAAAAAGGCCCACGTTCCGCTCTTTATACTACACGTCAGCCCATTGCATTTAGCAGGAGTGGTCTATCTTGCTCCGCTATAGGATCTTTGATTGTCACCATTAGCCATATGAATAATAAAGAGCACAGAACACGATAGACTTTAACACAGACGTCCCCACAAAGCGGAATCAAAGTTTCCCACTGTGAGGGAAGGCTCTAGAATTCAGTCACCCTCCTCCGTTGTTCACCCGTGGTCGGGGGGCTCCCGAACCCCTCGCAGTCGCCGCTACGGGCGGCCCAATGTTCAGGCACTCTCGCCGGGATGGTGGAACTCCTACGTCGGAACAGGAGAGCCACCTCAATGGCCTGGACATCCGAATCGGCCACTTCCTACTGGAGTCCGCGGCTCCCGAAGTCCACAGGCCGCGCTGGTCGGAGATTCACGATGGCGGCCCCCGGCAAAGGGTCCCAGGACCCCGCGATGTTGGTCAGCGCCGCCCGCGCTGGGAGCTCTCCAAATCCCAGCTCCGAGATGTTGAAGCAGTCGGCCCAGCACTGCGGAGCTTCAAACGGCGATCCAGGTAGGCGTCCGCCCGCTCCGTGGTGAATCCAGCGCTGTGCCGCCGCCGCTGATGCTTGGTCCGGTCCACGGCGGGAAAGGCCGCTCCAATCCAGTTGGTAGGCTGCGAGGGAGGGGGGGGGAGGCGAGGACGCGACTCGGAGAATAGTCGCATCCTCGCCAGGAAATGACTGGGAAACGGTTTCCCCCTTACCCCTCCCCCCTCCCCCACATAGAAAAACAAAAATCACACTTTTAAAACAGACTAAAAATTAAAAAAAGATTAAAAATCTGTAGGCAGAGGCTGCCATCAATGTTGCGCCACTTATGAAACCGGAGCGCCCGGAGGAAACCCACGCAGGTCACGGGGAGGAGGGACGCACAAACTCCCGATAAAGTTTCGCCCTCTAAACCGTGTCAGTCTTGTTCTTTACTGAAAACCAATGTAATCGTGAAGACACTTGAACTGCAGGTGCTGGGAATCTTGAGCGAAACACAAAGTGCTGGAGGAACTCGGTTGGCCAAGCAGCGTTTGTGGAGGCAACGGACAGGCGAAGATGTTTCGAGTGGGGTCTAGATGTTCTTTGCTGATCCAAAATTCAAAGGGAGGCAAAAAAATAGTGAAACATAATTTTATTTCTTAATTGTGCCTCGAACCAGGCAATCCAGGTATAAATTATGGAGAGATAATTTATTTCAAATTGCTTGCATTCTTTTGAAAATGTAATAATTTAACAAAGTCTTCATATTCGCCCAAAGGGAAGTCTGGGCTTTCCAAATATGAACTGCCTCCTGATGGTATAATGTGTAGCAGATGAAACATCCCCCTTGGTCAATAATTACTCCATGCCTTGTTTAACGGGATTATGAAGTAAACTCACAATGTGTCTGCGTTCAAGCAAGATGCAGTACAGAGTCTTTCTCTCAGTTGTGCAGCACGGTGGCGCAGCGGTAGAGTTTCTGCCTTGCAGTGCTTCCAGCGCCAGAGACCCGGGTTCGATCCCAACTACGGGTGCTGTCTGTACAGAGTTTGTACGTTCTCCCCCGTGACCTGCGTGGGTTTTCTCCGAGAACTTCGGTTTCCTCCCACACTCCAAAGACGTACAGGTTTGTAGGTTACTTGACTTTCTAAGAATGTAAATTGTACCTAATGGGTGTAGGATCGTGTTAGTATGCGGGGAACGCTGGTCGGCGTGGACTCGGTGGGCCGAAGGGCCTGTTTCTGCGCTGTATCTCTAAACTAAACTAAACAAGTTGAGCATAAATGTGCTTTGATGGATTGATTCATAGGTTCACAGGTAGTTGGAGCAGAATCAGGCCATTCGGCCCATCGTCTACTCTGCAATTCGATCTATCTTTCCCTCACAACCCCATCCTCCTGCTTTCTCCCCATAACCCCTGCCACCCTGTACTAATCAAGAACCTATGAATCTCTGCCATAAAATATCCATTGACTTGGACTCCACAGCCATCTGTGGCAATTAATTCTGCAGATTCACTACCCTCTGACTGAAGAATTTCCTTCTCATCTCCTTTCTCATGGTACGTTCTTTTATTCTGAGGCTGTGCCCTCTGGTCCTAGACTCTCCCACCAGTGGAAACATCCTCTGCATATCCACTCTATCCAGGCCTTTCAGTATTTGGTAAGTTTCAATGAGCTCCCCCCCTACCTCATCTTACTAAGCTCCAACGAGTAGAGGCTTGGTGTCCTTTCTTTTCTAAGAAATTCCTCCTCATCTCCTCCCTTCATGTGCACCTCCTCAAGTGTTCCCTCCGGCCTTTGGTGCTCTTGATGTGGTCTCCTCTACATCGTCGAGACCAAGCACAGACTAGATGCTTCAGATGATGACTCACAGACAGAGACAAGGGTGCAAAAATGACCATCCACTATCTACCTCTTTGATGACCCTCGGACTATCTTTGGTGGACAAAAATGCTGGAGAAACTCAGTGGGTGAGGCAGCATCTATGGAGTGAAGGAATAGGTGACGTTTCAGGTCAAGACCCTTCTTCAGACTGATGTGGGGGGGGGGGGGGGGGGGGGGGGGGGGGGGGGGGGGGGGGGTGGAGGCGGGAAAGAAGAAAGGAAGAGGCGGAGACAGTGGGCTGTGGGAGAGCTGGGAAGGGGAGGGGAAAGAGGGAGAAAGCAGGGACTACCTGAAATTGGAGAAGTCAATGTTCATACCGCTGGGGTGTAAACTGCCCATGCAAAATATGAGGTGCTGTTCCTCCAATTTGCGGTGGGACTCACTCTGGCCATGGAGGAGGCCCAGGACAGAAAGGTCGGACTCGGAATGGGAGGGGGAGTTGAAGTGCTGGGCCACCGGGAGATCAGGTTGGTTAATGCGAACTGAGCGGAGGTGTGGGGCGAAGCGATCGCCAAGCCTACGCTTGGTCTCACCGATGTAGAGCAGCTGAATCCTAGAGCGGTGGATGCAATAGATGAGGTTGGAGGAGGTGCAGGTGAACCTCTGCCTCACCTGGAACGACTGCTTGGGTCCTTGAATGGAGTCGAGGGGGAGGTAAAGCGACAAGTGTAGCATTTCCTAGACAAAAATGCTGGAGAAATGCTCGGACTGTCTTTGATTGGACTTTGCTGGCTTTACCTTGCACTAAACGTTATTCCCTTATCATGTGTCTGTTCACTGTGAACGGCTCGATTGTAATCACTTAATGTCTTTCCGCTAACTGGTTAGCACGCAACAAAAGCTTTTCACTGTACCTTGTTACACGTGACAATAAACTAAATCGAACTAAACTAAATCAGTCCTTTCGGCATCCACTCTATCCAGGCTTTTCACCATTTGGCGTGTCTCAATGTGTTTCCTCCTTAGAAAAAATCCATTAACTTGGCCTCTGTTTTATTACGAATCGCAATTCTGCACAGTAAAATGCCAGAGCCTTCTGCCAGATAGCCATAACACATTGCTCAATTATAAGGTCAAACGAGGCAGGTTTTGGCTCCCGATAATCAGCCTGCTCTCTGCCCCGCCGCCTGCGAGGGAAATGAAGAAGGAAAGAGAGTCTGCGTTGTCCAGAGGATGGGAACAGGTCCCATTCATCACGTTCGAAAGCCCGCTCGAAGCAGTTATGGTGAGGATGACAGATTTTCATCTCCATAATGGGCTTCACATCCTCTAACCATTCCGAGTGCTGTGAAATATTGCTCTTTGAACGCAGTTTATTGCAGCTGTGCTGTGTGGGAAACTGTACCAGAACCCCTGTGCCCACTGGACTCTCAACAATAACAATGATGTCCAGATTACATGCCCAGTCTGAAGAAGGGTCGCGACCCGAAACGTCACCCATTCCTTTTCTCCAGAGATGCTGCCAGTCCCGCTGAGTTACTCCAGCATTTTGTGTCTATCTTTGGAGGTCATGTCATAAGGTTATAAGGTCATAAGGTCACAAGTGAGAGGAGTAGAATTAAGCCATACGGCCCATCAAGTCAACTCCGCCATTCAATCACGGCTGATCTATCTCTCCCTCTCAAGCCCCCCATTCTCCTGCCTTCTCCCCATAACCTCTGCACCCGTACCATATATATAATAACCATATAACAATTACAGCACGGAAACAGGCCATCTCGGCCCTACAAGTTGGTGCCGAACAAATTTTTTTTCGTACTAATCAAGAATCTATCTATCTCTGCCTTAAAAATATCTACTGGGCCTCCACAGCCTTCTGTGACAAAGAATTCCACAGATTCACCACCCTCTGACTAAAGAAATTCCTCCTCATCTCCTTCCTAAAAGAACGTCCTTTAATTCTGAGACTTTGACCTCTGGTACTAGACTCTCCCACTAGTGGAAACATCCTCTCCACGAACACTCTATCCAAGGGTTTCACAACTCTGGCACTATCTCGTCGTGCCATGGACCCAGATCACCTCCTCCATCAGGCTATCATCAGAGAGCAGAAGCCACCCCAGGGAGACTTTAAACTAGAACGGTTGGGGGGAGGGACTCAATTAGAGAAAGCTAGTAGACAGTGTGTGAGGCAGGAGACAGAGAAGGGAAGCACTCAGACCCAACATGTAGGGGGGAAAGAAGAAAAAGAGAGGAGATTAACGCAATAGAAAGGAAGGACATTAGCTTGGAGGATATGGAATCAATATGGGTAGAGCTGCGAAACACCAAGGGACAGCAATTCAGAGTCCAGCAGAGGAGGACAAAGGGCTTAATTAGAAAAGGGAAAATAGATTGTGAAAGAAAACTGGCAGGGAACATAAACACTGACTGCAAAAGTTTTTATAGATATGTGAAGGGAAAAAGATTAGTTAAAACAAATGTTGGTGCCTTGCAGTCAGAAACAGGTGAATTGATCATGGGGAACAAGGACATGGCAGACCAATTGAATAACTACTTTGGTTCTGTCTTCACTAAGAAAGACTTAATTAATCTGCCGGAAATAGCAGGGGACTGGGGGTCAAATGAGATGGAATTGAGTGAAATCCAGGTTAGCTGGGAAGTGGTGTTAGGTAAATTGAATGGATTGAAGGCCGATAAATCCCCAGGGCCGGATAGGCTGCATCCCAGAGTACTTAAGGAAGTAGCCCCAGAAATAGTGGATGCATTAGTGATAATTTTTCAAAACTCTTTAGATTCTGGAGTAGTTCCTGAGGATTGGAGGGTGAATTCATTGGACAAAGTCAGCATGGATTTATGAAAGGTAAATCATGTCTGACGAATCGTATAGAATTTTTCGAGGAGGTAACTAGTAGAGTGGATAAGGGAGAACCAGTGGATGTGTTATATCTGGACTTTTAGAAGGCTTTCGACAAGGTCCCACATAAGAGATTAGTATGCAAACTTAAAGCACACGGTATTAGGGGTTCAGTATTGATGTGGATAGAGAACAGACTGGCAGACAGGAAGCAAAGAGTAGGAGTTAACGGGTCCTTTTCAGAATGGCAGGCAGTGACTAGTGGGGTACCGCAAGGCTCAGTGCTGGGACCCCAGCTATTTACAATATATATTAATGATTTGGGTGAGGGAATTGAATGCAACATCTCCAAGTTTGCGGATGACACAAAGCTGGGGGGCAGTGTTAGCTGTGAGGAGGATGCTAGGAGGCTGCAAGGTGACTTGGATAGGTTGGGTGAGTGGGCAAATGCATGGCAGATGCAGTATAATGTGGATAAATGTGAGGTTATCCACTTTGGTGGCAAAAACAGGAAAGTAGACTATTACCTGAATGATGGCCGATTAGGAAAAGGGGAGATGCAATGAGACCTGGGTGTCATGGTACACCAGTCATTGAAAGTAGGCATGCAGGTGCAGCAGGCAGTGAAGAAAGCGAATGGTATGTTAGCATTCATAGCAAAAGGATTTGAGTATAGGAGCAGGGAGGTTCTACTGCAATTGTACAGGGTCTTGGTCTCCAAATCTGAGGAAGGACATTATTGCCATAGAGGGAGTGCAGAGAAGGTTCACCAGACTGATTCCTGGGATGTCAGGACTTTCATATGAAGAAAGACTGGATAGACTCGGCTTGAACTCACTAGGATTTAGAAGATTGAGGGGGGATCATATAGAAACTTACAAAGTTCTTAAGGGGTTGGACAGGCTCGATGCAGGAAAATTGTTCCCGATGTTGGGGAAGTCCAGAACAAGGGGTCACAGTTTAAGGATAAAGGGGAAATCTTTTAGGACCGAGATGAGAAAAACATTTTTTACAAAGAGAGTGGTGAATCTGTGGAATTCTCTGCCACAGAATGTAGTTGAGGCCAGTTCATTGGCTATATTTAAGAGGGAGTTAGATGTGGCCCTTGTGGCTAAAGGGATCAAGGGGGTACGGAGAGAAGGCAGGTACAGGATACTGAGTTGGATGATCAGCCATGATCATATTGAATGGCGGTGCAGGCTCGAAGGGCCGAATGGCCTACTCCTGCACCTATTTTCTATGTTTCTATGTTTCTAAGTCCCATCTCCCCTTTGCTCTACATGGAAAACAACTCCTAGCATCCATCCAGCCAACTGAGACAAAAGCACACAGGATAGCCACCGAGTGGTCACAGGAGTGGAAGGCAACCTCATCTCCATTACACTGCGACATCTCTTCACCAGATAAAAGCTGTCCGGGGTCTGACCTCCCCAGAGGAGCGTGGGTGAAGCTCAACAGACTCGGTACTGGAGTTGGGCGTTTCAACGCCAGCGTGTGGAGATGGGGGCTCCCTCCGCCAGAGCCCAGCCTGTGAATACGGAGCGGAACAACAGACAGCCAACCATGTCGTCTCTGGGTGCCCGCTCTACCACCCACCAAATGGAGCTGTGTCAGGGCCTGGCAGACATTGACGCCAACAGGGACAACAACCTGGCTGCTCAACACTTGGCTTGAGATTGAACTATTCCTTTGGTTTATGTTTCCTTCACGAGACAAAGACTATACTGTATTTCAATGAGGTTCCCCCCTGATTCTTCTAAACTCCATCGAGTACGGGCTCAGTGCCAACAAAGGCTCATCATAGGTTAACCCACTCATTCAAGATGGACACTTGAAGCTGGAGTAACTCAGCGGGTCAGGCTGCCCCTCAGGAGAGAAGGAATGGGCGACGTTTCAGGTCGAGCCCCTCCTTCAGGCTGAGAGTCGGGGGGTTTAATGAGCAGGGAGGAACTGCTGATGCTGCTTTACGGCAGATCGACACAAAATGCTGGAGTAACTCAGCGGGACAGGCAGCATCTCTGGGGTGATGTTTCGGGTTGAGACCCTTCTTCGGACTGAGGGTCTGGGAAGAGGGAGATGAGGGATATGGAAGGGCAAGGTGTGAAAACAGCAGACAATGGACAATAGTTGCAGGAGAAGGCCTTCGAGCCAGCACTGCCATTTAATGTGATCATGGCTGATCATCCACAATCTGTACCCCGTTCCTGCCTTCTCCCCAAATCCCTTGACTCCGTTATCTTCAAGAACCCTATCTAGCTCTCGCTTGAAAGCATCCAGAGAACTGGCCTCCACCGCCCTCTGAGGCAGAGAATTCCACAGACTCACAACTCTCTGTGTGAAAAAGTGTTTCCTCATCTCTGTTCTAAATGGCTCACCCCTTATTCTTAAACTGTGTGGACCCTGGTTCTGGACTCCCCCAACTATGATCATGAAAGTGTAGAATAATTCATTGTTGGCCGAGGGGAAGGTGATAAGATGAAAAGCAAGGGATACTTGAGGTTGGTGAAATCAATATTCGTACCGATATAGATCCATATTGATTTCCCACCCTCCCCATCCCTGCCGCACCCTAGTTCTCCGACTAGTCTCACTGTCCACCTGAGTAATTTTACTAATTGTACGCCTCGTTGTCACAGTCCCCTCAGATTCGATACTGGGTTCGATCCTGACCACGGGTGCTGTCTGTACGGAGTTTCCCAGGTGGGTTTTCTCCGGGTGCTCAGGTTTCCTCCCACATTGCTCAGGTTTGTAGGCTAATTGACTTCGGCAAAATTGTAAATTGTCCCTAGTGTGTGTAGGATAGTGCTAGTGTACGGGGTGATCGCTGGTCGGCGCGGACTCGGCGGGCCGAATGGTCTTTCTCCATGCTGTATTTCCAAAGTCGAAAGTCTGAAAATGTGTGATTATTAATAACACAAAAACCAGGGACAAGGAAAACACCCTTATGCAATTGAATATCCAGGCAACTATGTTGATAATGAAACAGGGGAATGGGTGGCAACTGCACATTGTTTCTGTAGTCATGGTTACCTAGATGTGCCTACAGAAAAAAACACATGACTGGGAAATGACCATTGCCAAGTACAACATACCTAGAAAAGATGGAGGTGAATAGGCTGGAATTAGAGTCATGGAGCCAAACAGCCTGGAGAGTAATCGCAATCTGACACGCCATCTACCCACGTTCAGTTTAGTTTAGAGATACAGCGCAGAAACAGGCCCTTCAGCCCACCGAAGGTTGACACTAATTGCTGGAGGAACTCGGCAGGGCAGGCAGCATCTCTGGAGAGAAGGAAGGGGCGACGTTTCAGGGCGAGACCCTTCTCCAGACTGATGTCGGGTGGTGGGATGTCAGTAATACTGGTGGGGGAACTGGGAAGGGGAAGGGGATGGAGAAGGATTGCAACGGCTATTTGTAGCAATGTTACAAAATTTTGAGATTTTAAAAATCAAGTCTGCAATTTATCCCATCAGATAAAGCATAACAATAAGTTTAATTTGACACCAAATTCACTTTCATATGAAATGAAAAAAAATGAAATGATTCAATTTATTGTCATTGTCAGTGTACAGTACAGAGACAACGAAATGCATTTTTAGCATCTCCCTTGGGGAACTGGGAGCCGCCGTAATTACATTTCCATTACAGGCAAAGGGGAAGTGGATGGAACAACGACAGTAAGGAATGCAACGGCTATTTGGAGCCTTCGGCCCACCGAGTCCACGTCGGCCAGCGATTCCCGTTATGGCCATTTTCATACCAACATCCATCCGACATTACAAAAAAGCTGTGATCTTGGATAATCAAAAGCCCATTTCTTAAGGAAAGATTAACAAAATAGCCTATTCCGAAGATTATTCAATAATACAGCTACAAACAAACATGGTGGCGCAGCGGTAAATAAATGCCCATTTAGAGTGGGTTTATGTGAACGCGCGCTGTTTTAGAACCTCACAGCGCCAGAGACCCTCAAATGGAGAAAAATATGATAAAAAGCCCAAAATGACGATCTGTATAGGAGTTTGTACGTTTGCCCTCTGTGACCTGCGTGGGTTTAATAATACCTTTTGCGACCGGGTCTTGCAGCGATTTTTCGTTAATGATTTACTAGTGAACATCTGCGTTAGTACATCCCACACTCCAAAGGCGTACAAGTTTGTAGGTTAATTGTCTTTGTACAAATGTAAAATTGGCCCTAGTGTGTGTAGGGTAGCATTAATGTGAGGGGATCGCTGGTCAGCACGGACTCAGTGGGCCGAAGGGCCTGTTTCAATGCTGTATCTCTAATCTAAACTAAACTAAATAAAACTAAAGTAAACTAAACTAAACTAAGCTAAACTAAACTAAACTAAATTGGCTTCGGAATAAATTGTAAATTGCCCCTTGTGTGTGTGTGTGTAGGATGGTGCTAGTGTGCATGGATCATGGGTCGGTGCGGACCCAGTGGGCCCTGAAGGGCCTGCCGAACGCACTATTGGAAATCCACTCGCCCCCCTGCAGGGACTATACAACAGGAGGTGCAACTCCAGAGCAAATAAAATCATGGGAGACCCCTTCCACCCCTGCAACGGACTGTTCCAGCTGCTACGGTCAGGCAAACGCCTCCGTTGCCATGCGGTGAGAACGGAGAGGTTGAGAAGGAGTTTCTTCCCAGAGGCCATTCGGACTGTAAACGCCTATCTCACCAGGGACTAACTCTACTGAACGTTTTTCCTTCCATTATTTATTATGTAAAAGAATATGTGTGTTATGATTGTGTTTATAATTTGTTTGGTTGTTTTGTTGTTTGTCTTTTGCACAAACGTCCGCGAGCATTGCCACTTTCATTTCACTGCACATCTCGTATGTGTATGTGACAAATAAACTTGACTTGACTTGACTTGAACCTATCCATGTTTAGTTTAGTTTAAAGATACAGTGCAGAATCAGACCCTTCGGCCCGCCGAGTCCGTGCCGACCAGCGATCCCCCCGCACACTAACACTATCCTACACACACTGGGGACAATTTACAGCTTTACCTAAGCCAATTTACCTACAAACCTGTATGTCTTTGGAGTGTGGGAGGAAACCGAAGATCTCGGAGAAAACATAGAAACATAGAAATTAGGTGCAGGAGTAGGCCATTCGGCCCTTCGAGCCAGCACCGCCATTCAATATGATCATGGCTGATCATCCAACTCAGTATCCCGTACCTGCCTTCTCTCCATACCCTCTGATCCCCTTGGCCACAAGGGCCACATCTAACTCCCTCTTAAATATAGCCAATGAACTGGCCTCAACTACCCTCTGAGAGAGTTCCAGAGATTCACCACTCTCTGTGTGAAAAAAGTTCTCCTCATCTCGGTTTTAAAGGATTTCCCCCTTATCCTTAAGCTGTGACCCCTTGTCCTGGACTTCCCCAACATCGGGAACAATCTTCCTGCATCTAGTCTGTCCAACCCCTTAAGAATTTTGTAAGTTTCTATAAGATCCCCTCTCAATCTCCTAAATTCTAGAGAGTATAAACCAAGTCTATCCAGTCTTTCTTCATAAGACAGTCCTGACATCCCAGGAATCAGTCTGGTGAACCGTCTCTGCACTCCCTCTATGGCAATAATGTCCTTCCTCAGATTTGGCTCACGGGGAAAACTCATGGGGAGAACGTACAAACTCCGTACAGACAGCGCCCGTAGTCTGGGACAATTTACAACTTATCATGATTTATCAAATTTAACATAATTCTTGACATTGTCACCTCACACTCTGTGCAATCATATACAGGTTTACCACGTTTTATATTCATTGCTTTAACGCAGCTTTTTAATGGGTATGAAGACAGGACAAGATAATAAGTTATCATAGTTGGCACTAGCTTACAGTGATCTTAATTACTGCAACGCAATAAACATTAGATGTGATGTTTCTGCATCTCCTGATTGCCCCAGAACTGTCAAAGCAGTTAAATTATATTTACAGATGAAGCACATGCAGGAGTCTAGATTAGTTTAGTTTGGAGATACAGCGTAGAAGCAGGCCTTTCGGCCCATCGAGTCTGCACCGACCAGCGATCCTTGTACACCAGTTCTATCCAGCGCACTACGTACAATTTACAGATTAACTCTTACAATCTGCACATCTTTGGGATGTGGGAGGAAACCGGAGCACCCGGGGAAAACCCATGCGGTCACAGGGAGAACGTACAAACTCCATACAGACAGCACCTGTAGCCAGGATCGAACCAGGGTCTCTGGCGCTGTGAGGCAGTAACTCTACCGCCGCGCTGCTCTGCTGCCCTACATATTTTAGAACGGAGACGAGGAAACACTTTTTCTCACAGAGAGTGGTGAGTCTGTGAAATTCTCTGCCCTAGAGGGCGGTGGAGGCCGGGTCTCTGGCTGGTTTCAAGAGAGAGCTGAATAGGGCTCTTAAAAATAGCGGAGTCAGGGGATATGGGGAGAAGGCAGGAACGGGGTACTGATTGGGGATGATCAGCCATGATCACATTGAATGGCGGTGCTGGCTCAAAGGGCCGAATGGCCAACTCCTGCACCTATTGTCTATTGTCTATTGTCTATTTTACATGCATAGGTGACATTTCGGGTCAGGACCCTTCTTCAGACATGGCTTGGATTTCTAAACGGGCGGCACGGTGGCGCAGCGGTAGAGTTGCTGCCTCACAGCACCAGAGACCCGGGTTCGATCCTGACTACGGGTGCTGTCTGTACATTCTCCCAGTGACCTGCGTGGGTTTTCTCCGGGAGCTCCGGTTTCCTCCCACACTCTAAAGACGTCGAGGTTTGCAGGATAATGGGCTTTGGAAAATCGTAAATTGTCCCCAGTGTGTGTAGGATAGTGTTGGTGTGCGGGGATCGCTGGTCGGCGCGGATTCACTAGGCCGAAGGGCCTATTTCCACCCTGAGTAAAAACCAAACTAAACTAAACTAAGCTTTTGAATCCTTTCCAGTGTGAATTTCAAAACTTGATACCAACTTGTTGAAAACTACCCCCTCATTGAATTCAGGCAATGAGTGATGATTGCACCCTGCCCTTTCCCTCTCCCCACCCTTTATAATGGACATATCCATTGTCAGTGAGTTTCCCCAGGGCTGGAACAGTGCCAAAGGCAGGACATTAAACAAAGCAGTGTGTTGCTATTTGTTTAAAGGGAGAGGACACCAAAGAGTTGAATTGAAAAGATTTGCTAATTGTTGGCAATGGGTAATATTTATTTACAGGTATTGGTAGAAATAACTTTGAAAATGGCCAATGAGCCACAATTCATATAGTGCTTCCTCAATAAAAAAATGATTTTGGATTTAAAAAAAATATTTTCTAAACATACACCATGACCGCCTGAACTTTGATTTGCAACCAGGCTCTGTGCGTTTAAAACATGGGATTAGGTGGACATGTCGTCAACATGTTAGATAGACATGTCCCCAACACATGTCATCTGCTCGACTACAAAATCTCCTCATTGTACGCCTACTGTGAAGAGGTTCTCCTCCTCTCTCTGACGGGAGTCTCATTTTAGATTAGTTTGGAGATACTGCGCAGAAACAGGCCCTTTGGCCTGCCGGGTCCGTGCCGACCAGCGATCCCCCCACATCTTTACTAGAATGTTGCCTGGGTTTCAACAACTAAGTTACAGAGATAGGTTGAATAGGTTAGGTCTTTATTCTCTGGAGCGCAGAAGGTTAAGAGGGGACTTGATAGAGGTCTTTAAAATGATGAGAGGGATAGACAGAGTTGATGTGGATCAGCTTTTCCCTTTGAGAATAGGGAAGATTCAAACAAGAGGACATGACTTCAGAATTAAGGGACAGAAGTTTAGGGGTAATATGAGGGGGAACTTCTTTACTCAGAGAGTGGTGGCGGTGTGGAATGAGCTTCCAGTGGAAGTGGTGGAGGCAGGTTCATTGGTATCATTTAAAAATAAATTGGATAGGCATATGGATGAGAAGGGAATGGAGGGTTATGGTATGAGTGCAGGCAGGTGGGACTAAGGGGAAAAAAAATGTGTTCGGCACGGACTTGTAGGGCCGAGATGGCCTGTTTCCGTGCTGTAATTGTTATATGGTTATATGGTTATTAACATTATCCTACAAGGGACAATTCACATTTATACCAAAGGCAAATAACCTACAAACCTGCACGTCTTTGGAGTGTGGGAGGAAACCGAAGATCTCGGAGAAAACCGACGCAGGTCACGGGGAGAACGTTCAAACACCGTGCAGGCAGCACCTGTAGTCGGGATCGAACCCGGGTCTCCAGCGCTGTAAGGCAGCAACTCTACCGCTGCGCCACCGTGCCGCCATTCGTATGACCCACAATGACTGTGGTGTTCCAAGCTCCTGTTTTATATATCAATTTTTACTGTGATTTCACTTCACAGCTCAAAGAATTATCTAAATGTAATTTATTTTGGCGATTTTTGGGGAGGATACCATGCTAGTCACAGAGTCGTAGTGATACAGCGTGGAAACAGGCCCTTCGGCCCAACTTGCACACACCGGCCAACATGCCCCACTTGCCTTGGTCCATATCCCTCCAAACCTGTCCTATCCATATACCTGTTGAACTGTTTCTTAAACGAGCTGGGACAGTCTCAGCCTCAACTACCGCCTCCCGCAGCTCGTTCCATACACCCACCACCCTTTGGGTGAAAATGTTACCCCTCAAGTTCCTATTGACTCTTTCCCACCTCACCTTAAACCTTAATTCCTCTGACTGCCGTCTACAGCTGCCTGCCGTCTTGTCTGAAGCAGTGCGGCACTTTGTAATTCCCTGAGGCCATAAGAAGTGCCTCAGAAGTGAAATACACTTTACTGTTGCATACGAAGCCTGCTTAAAAATAATCAGTAGTGATCCATCATATTAACGCTGGTGAAACAGGTTAATAAGCCATTATCACATTGATGTGATCCTGCCTGGTAGTAATAGGTGGCTTGTAGTCTGCAACTGGGACAACACTTTCAACGTAATCCACTTATTCATTCAATCAAACACATGCAAGGGGTCAGTAACCATGTTAATTTGATGCTGGTATCGCCTTTGAGCGCCTGTGGTGTTGCTGCTGCTCCTCAGAACGTCATTGTTCCGTTTTGGTTCATATGACAATAAAACACACCCCAACTCTGGTCATAGAGTGATGGAAATACAGCAGGGAAACAGGCCCTTCGGCCCAACCCACTCATGCCGGCCAACAATGTCCCAGCTACACCTGTACCATTTGGCCCGTATCCCATCAAAGACCCACACCATCCTGGCCACGCACTCATCTCTCCGTGGCCATCGGGAATAAGGTACAGGAGCTTGAAATCTGGAACATCCAGGTTCAGGAACAGCTGCTTCCCCACAGCCATCAGGCTATTAAACACGACATCAAACAAACTCTGAACTATAACAGCCTATTGCACATATATCTGTTTATTTATGTGTATGTATATATGGTCTATGGTATATAGACACACTGAACAGTTCTGTATTTATGTTTACAATATTATTCTGTTGTGCTGCAGCAAGCAAGAATTTCATTGTCCTAAGTGGGACTATCTTGACTCTTGACTATCCCGTCCAATCCTGTCCTATCCATGTACCTGTCTAACTGTTTCCTAAACGTTGGGACAGTCTCAGCCTCAATTGCCTCCTCTAGCAGCTCGTTCCATACACCCAACGCCCTTTGTGTGACAGAGTTACCCCCCAGATTCCTATTAAATCTTTCCCCCTTCGCCTAAAACCCATGTCCTCTGGTCCTTCGATAAAGAAAATATAGTTACGGTGACTTTGGTCAAAGAAGAGTTGAAGCTTAAAGGCTTCAAATTATTAATCTTGCTGATCATATTGGCAATGTCAGAGGGTCAGAGAGTCATAGCGTGATACAACGTGGAAACAGGCCCTTCAGCCCAACTTGCTCACACCAGCCAACACGTCCCAGCTACACTAGTCCCACCTACCTGCATTTGGTCCCATATCCCTCCAAACTTGACCTATCCATGTACCTGTCCAACTGTTTCTTACACGTTGGGATAGTCCCAGTCTCAACTACCTTCTCTGGCAGCTCGTTCCATACATCCACCACCCTTTGTGTGAAAAAGTTACCCCTCAGATTCCTATTAAATCTTTTCCCCTTTGCCTAAAACACATGTCCTCTGGTCCTCCATTCACCTACCCTGGGCAAGAGAGGTTGTGCTTCTACCCGATCTATTCCTCTCATGATCTTATACACCTCCATAAGATCACCCCGCATTCTCCTGCGCTCCAAGGAATAGAGTCCCAGCCTACTCAACCTCTCCCTATAGCTCAGACCCTCGAGCCCTAGCAACATCCTCGTAAATCTTCCCTGTACCCTTTCCAGCTTTTTCCCTTCACCTTAATCCTATGTCCTCTGGTCCTCGACTCACCGACTCTGGGCACGAGACTCTGTTCGTCATCTACCCGATCTATTCCTCTCATGATTTTGATACTGTCATGATTTTATGAAATGATGCAGGAATTGCATAACCCACAGCAATAACACCTACATCAGGATGCTGTTCGTTGATTTCAGCTCCGCCTTTAACACTGTCATCCCCGCCAGCTTGATCACCAAACTCAGCGGACTTGGCATCTCCACCTCCCTCTGCAATTGGACACTGGATTTCCGCACCAACAGACTGCAGTCTGTTAGGGTCAACAGCCTCACCTCCTCCACTATAACACTGAACACCGGCGTGCCTCAGGGCTGTGTGCTCAGCCCTCTCCTCTACTCCCTCTTCACCCATGACTGCATCCCTAAGAATGGCTCCAACGCCATCATTAAATTTGCCGACGACACCACGGTGGTAGGGCTGATCAGTGACAACGACGAGTCAGCCTACAGGGATGTGGTCCAGCACCTGACCACCTGGTGTGCCAACAATAACCTCGTCCTCAACTCCATGAAGACGAAGGAAATTATTGTTGACTTCAGGAAGGTCAGAGGGGGCAGACATACCCCCATCCATGTAAACGGGACTGAGGTGGAGCGCGTCTCCAACTACAAATTCCTCGGGGTACACATCTCGGAGGATCTGTCCTGGTCCCTCAACACCTCCAAGCCGATCAAAAAGGCGCAGCAGCGCCTTTACTTCCTGAGGAGGCTCAAGAAAGCCCACCTGTCCCCACAGATCCTGACCAACTTCTACCGCTGTACCATCGAAAGCATCCTGACCACCTGCTTCACGGTATGGTACAGCAGTTGCACCGTAGCGGACAGGAAGGCACTGCAACGGGTGGTGAAAACAGCGCAGTACATCATCGGTGCCCCGCTCCCTGCCATGGATGCCCTCCACCGAAAACGGTGTCTGAGACGGGCCGGGAAGATCATTAAAGACCCCTCCCACCCCAACCATGGACTGTTTGCCCTCCTCCCATCAGGGAGGCGGTACAGGAGCCTCAGGTCTCGTACCAGTAGGATGAGGAACAGCTTCTACAATAATACCATCACATTGCTGAACTCGGAGTCCCGCCGATAAACTTCTCCAGTCTCTCCGTCCACATTGTTCGATTATTGTTTGATTATTCTGTATTTTTATTTTTATTTCTATATTGCACTATACTACGGACTGACGCTAAACTGCATTTCATTGTACCCATACTCGTATTTGTGCAATGACATTAAAGTTGAATTGAATTGAATTGAATTGAAATGAGGAAGGAACTGCAGATGCCTGAAGAAGGGTTCCGACCCGAAACGTCACCTATTCCTGCCTGACCTGCTGAGCCACACCTGGATTTGTTGCTTTACCTCCTCACTCGACTCCATCCAAGGACCCAAGCAGTCTTTCCAGGTGAGGCAGAGGTTCACCTGCACCTCCTCCAACCTCATCTATTGCAACCGCTGCTCTAGGTGTCAACTGCTCTACATCGGTGAGGCTTGGCGATCGCTTCGTACAACACTACCGCACAGTCCACAATAACCAACCTGATCTTCCGGTGGCCCAGCACATCAACTCCCCCTCCCATTCCGAATCCGACCTTTCTGTCCTGGGCCTCCTCCATGGCCAGAGTGAGTCCCACCTCAAATTGGAGGAGCAGCACCTCGTATTTCGCTTGGGTAGTTTACACCCCAGCAGTATGAACATTGACTTCTCCAATTTCAGGTAGTCCTTGCTTTCTCCCTCCTTCCCCCTCCCCTTCCCTTCCCAGCTCTCCCACAGCCCACTGTCTCCGCCTCTTCCTTTCTTCTTCCCGCCCCCCCCCCCCACCCCCACACATCAGTCTGAAGAAGCAAAGATCTTATAGCGGGCTCCGCTATAAGATCTTTGTGAAGAAGGGTCTCGGCCCGAAAACGTCACCTATTCCTTCGCTCCATAGATGCTGCCTCACCCGCTGAGTTTCTCCAGCATTTTGACTCTTGACTTTCTTGACACTTGGGTAATACTACAACCAGTTGAACATAAAAACAGTAGAACAGTAACGGCGCAGGAATAGGCCCTGTTCATACATTCTACATTCAGAATTAACGGACGTTCTTTTAGGAAGGAGATGAGGAGACTTTTATTTTAGTCAGAGGGTGGCGAATCTGTGGAATTCTTTGCAACATAAGGTTGTGGAGGCCAAGTCAGTGGATATATTTAAGGCAGAGGTAGATAGATTCAGTACGGGTGTCAGGGGATATGGGGAGACGGCAGGAGAATGGGGTTAGGAGGGAGAGATAGATCAGCGATCACCCGTACACTAACTCTATCCTGCACAGTAGGGACAATTTACAGAAGCTAATGAACCTGTACACAAACCTGCACGCCTTTGGAGTGTGGGATGAAACCGGAGCTACCTGGAGAAAACCAACGCAGATCACGGGGAGAACGTACAAACTCCGCACAGGCAGCACCCGTAGGCAGGACTGAACCGGGGTCACTGGCGCTGTGAGGAAGCAGCTCTACCGCCAAGCCACCGTGCCGCCCAGAATTTCCACGCTGAACAAACGATTCTGACTGCCAACCCTGTCAATGCCCCTCTTCATTTTATGAAAGAAAGGAAGGAAGAAATGGAGAGAAGGAATGGGTGACGTTTTCGATTCGGGACCTTTCTTCAGACCTGAATATTGTGTTCAGTTCTGGGCACCATGCTAGAGGAAAGGTGTTGTCAAGCTTGAAAGGGTTCAGAAAAGATTCCAGAATCAGAATCACACTTTATTCGCCAAGTATGCCTGTTTTCATACTGTAGCGGCGAGGCCAAGCGTAGGCTCAGCGATCGTTCCGCCGAAAACCTCCGCTCAGTCCGCATTAACCAACCTGATCACCCGGTGGCTCAGCACTTCAACTCCCCCTCCCATTCCGAATCCGACCTTTCTGTCCTGGGTCTCCTCCCTGGCCAGAGTGAGCACCACCGCAAATTGGAGGAGCAGCACCTCATATTCCGCTTGGGCAGTCTGCACCCCAGCGGCATGAACATTGACCCCTTATTGTCTCCTCCCCTTCTCAGCTCTCCCTCAGCCCTCGGGCTCCTCCTCTTCCTTTCTCCTTTCTTCTCAATAACCACCCCCACCCTGCATCAGTCTGAAGAAGGCTTTTGGCCCGAAACGTTGCCTATTTCCTTTGCTCCATAGATGCTGCTGCACCCGCTGAATTTCTCCAGCACTTTTGTCTACCTTCGATTTTCCAGCATCTGCAGTTCCTTCTTAAAGATCAATGACTAAATGACTCTTATGCCCCTGTCCCACTTAGGAAACCTGAACGGAAACATCTGGAGACTTAGCTCCCCAGCCAAGGTTTCCGTGCGGTTCCCGGAGGTTGCAGGTGGTTGCCGGAGGTTGTAGGTAGTGGAAGCAGGTAGGGAGACTGACAAAAACCTCCGGGAACCACACGGAAACCTTGGGTGGGGCGGACAGTCTCCAGAGGTTTCCGTTCAGGTTTCCTAAGTGGGACAGGGGCATGTTCCCGATGTTGGGGAAGTCCAGAACAAGGGGTCACAGTTGAAGGATAAAGGGGAAATCTTTTCGGACCGAGATGAGAAAAACATTTTTCACACAGAGAGTGGCGAATCTGTGGAATTTCCTGCCACAGAAGGTAGTTGAGGCCACAGTTCATTGGCTATATTTAAGAGGGAGTTAGATGTGGCCCTTGTGGCTTAAGGGATCAGGGGGTATGGAGAGAAGGCCGGTACGGGATATTGAGTTGGATAATCAGCCATCAGCAAATGCATTTCGTTGTCTCTGTACTGTACACTGACAATGACAATTAAAATTGAATCTGAATCTGAATGATCATATTGAATGGCGGTGCAGGCTCGAAGGGCCGAATGGCCTACTCCTGCACCTATTTTCTATGTTTCTATAAGGGTCTCGACCCGAATCATGACCCACTCCTTCTCTCTAGAGATGCTGCCTGTCCCGCTGAGTTTTCTCCAGCTTTTTGCGCCTATCTTCGGTGCAAACATTTCTCTCCAGGCCTCTTAGACTCGAGCAGCTGTTACTCGGGGAAAGAGATTAACGCGAAAGTCTCCCTAGTGCACCGGTCGCCGAGACTGGCCTCAGCACTCAAGGAGCGGAGTGGGAAAAAGGCTCGACACAATTTGCACCTTATCTACTGCCTTCCACTAAAGCTCGCCTACCAATTGATTTAGCCCCGCTCGAAGTATTGCAGTCAATTCCCCAGGCCACACACTAATGATTGTTTCCGAGGCTCTCCGTATACTTTGTCCTTCACCGTTGATGTCTTCAGCCAAATCTCCACGGTTCCCCCATTTCCACACCGAGGTTGCCGGGTTACGCTAACAGCTCCGTAATTACTTTTGAGACTTTCATAATCTATATTCCACTCCTCCGTCCGCAGCCTCTGAATTTATCGAGCTCCTGAAATATTAAACCAGAAAGCTGCTCTTCCGTTGCAGATTTCCTGTGAGAATTCGCAGATGGATCTCGCCCTGTTGAAATACTCAATCTTGGAAGTGTATCTTATCAAACGCAAGGGGGGCTTTTCGACCCAGATAGCTAATATCATCAAATCTTTTCTGCCAAGGACGCCAGGTCTCGATGAAAGGGAGAATTTTCGACCCATTGACTGCTGGCGAGTGAATTGAAAAAGAATAACTGATTGACACGAGGCTCTCCCCATCTCGCAAAGCACTTTGCAGAGAGAAAACGAGGGGAGATTAAATAAAAAAAAATCCTATGTAAGAGACTCAAAGCCTGGGAGTTCATAGAGTCACGGAAACATACATCGTGGAAATAGACCAATCTGACCAATTTGTCCCCTTTAAGCCGGTCCCATTTGCCCACAGACGGACACAAAAAAGCTGGAGTAACTCAGCGGGACAGGCAGCATCCGTGCAGAGAAGGAACAATAGACAATAATAGACAATAGGTGCAGGAGTAGACCATTCGGCCCTTCGAACCAGCACCGCCATTCAATGTGATCATGGCTGATCATCCCCAATCAGTACCCCTGTTCCTGCCTTCTCCCCATATCCCCTGACTCCGCTATTTGTAAGAGCCCTATCTAACTCTCTCTTGAAAGCATCCAGAGAACCGGCCTCCACCGCCCTCTGAGGCAGAGAATTCCACAGACCCACAACTCCCTGTGAGAAAAAGTGTTACATCGTCTCCGTTCTAAATGGCTTACCCCTTATTCTTAAACTGTGGCCCCTGGTTCTGGACTCCCCCCAACATCGAGAACAAGTTTCCTGCCTCTAGTTTGTCCAAGTCTTTAACAATCTTAACAATCCCTTAAGTGCCCTTAACAGTCCAAGCCCTTAACAATGAGTGGGTGACGTTTCTGGGTTTGAGACCCTTCTTCAGACTGGTTAGGGATAGGGCAAAAGAGGCATGCACCAGAGATGCTGCTTGTCCCGCTGAGTTGCAGGTGGTTTTGGCGTAAACTCCCTCTCTGTAAACCTTGCAACAGAAGAGGCACGGTGGCCCAGCTTGTAGAGCCGCTCCCTCACAGCGCCAGAGACCCGCATTCGATCCTGACCTTGGTTGCTGTCTGTGTGGAGCTCGCATGCTCTCTCGTGTGGGTTTCCTCCCGCATTCCAAAGATAGTTTCCAAGAAGGCCGGCCAGCCCAGGTGACTATTTGCGTGCCAGTCGCAGAAGCGGATCTGCAGACTCCCATTCCAACCGCTCCACTCTCTTGAATCTCTACACTGACAGCAGCATTTCATACTTTAGCTATGATCTTCTTATCATGAATCTGTACGCTTCAAACGGCTCGATTGTAATCATGCATTGTCTTTCCGCCGACTGGATAGCACGCAACAGCAACAGCTTTTCACTGTACCTCGGTACACGTGACAATAAACTAAACTGAACTGAGACAGTGAGGGGTTTGAAGGTTAATCAGCCCTCTGTAAGTTACCCGTAGTACGTTAAAAGTGGGTGAGAAAGTGGGATAGGATAGAACTTGTGTGAGCGGGTGATCGATGGTCAGCATGGACTCGGTGGGCCGAAGGGCCTGTTTCCCTGCTGCATCGATCCAAACACAACCACATTGAAAGGTGATTTATTGCCTGCAAAGCACTTAAGTATGCCCGTAAAATTAGTCATTATTTAAATTCATCACACTTTTATTACCGGTGTGGCTGAAACTGCACTGACATCCCGAATAATTTCACTGCACTGGAGATTTATTAGCTTTCCTGAATAAAACCTTCCTTTGTCCCCATGTAAATCTGCTGTGATCCTTTTATATTCCGTAAGGGATGGATGGTTTATGCCTTCCTTTAAGGCAATGAAAAGATGAGCAGCATTGTACTCAAACTCTTGCATCACATGTAAATAGTAACATAATAAATATCGGTAACTTGGTGTCATCAAGCAATCTTTTTCAGACTCCAGAAGCACGGTGGTGCAACGGTAGAGTTGCTGCCTCACAGCACCCCAGAGACCCGGGTTCGATCCTGACTACGGGTGCTGTCTGTAAGGCGTTTGCACGCTCTCCCCGTCACCTGCCGTGGAAGAAAACATTAATATCCTTCCTTCTTTAATTTTGACTGGAATTGTACAAGGTAGTGAGAGGGTATTGGGATGGGACAATTGGCATCTCTCGCTTGACCAGATTGTAGAAGAGCTTTGTGGGAATCGGCAAAGTAAGATTAGACGTGTTACCCCGTGTCGAGGAATGTGTTGAAGGGTGGACGGTAAATGTAAACGTGAAATAGTCGACGGAGATAAGGAAGCTTGTTTCGGGGAGACTAAGCGGAGGTTGGGCGATCGTTTGGCCGAACACCTCCACTCAGTCCGCAATAACCTACCTGAACTCCCGGTGGCTCAGCACTTCAACTCCCCCTCCCATTCCCAATCTGACCTCACCGTCCTGGGTCTCCTCCATTGCCAGAGTGAGCAACACCGGAAATTGGAGGAACAGCACCTCATATTTCGCCTGGGTTGCTTGTGTCTGATGTCATGAACGTTGAATTCTCCCAATTTTGCTAGCCCTTGCTGTCTCCTCCCCTTCCTTAACCCTCGAGCTGTCTTCTCCCATCCCCCCACCCTCGGGCTCCTCCTCCTCCCTTTTTCCTTCCTTCTCCCCCCCACCCCCCATCAGTCTGAAGAAGGGTTTCGGCCCGAAACGTCGCCTATTTCCTTCGCTCCATAAATGCTGCTGCACCCCCTGAGTTTCTCCAGCATTTTTGTGTACCTTCGATCTTCCAGCATCTGCAGTTCCTTCTTGAACAGCTTGTTTCTCTCAGCAGGATGTTACAGTAGACCACCCGCAACCCGCACCGCTCCTAGCGTAGTTACGTTGCAGTAAATGGGGGGCTTATGGTTGGCTCGGAGAGGGGATTATGGCACGGACCGCCTAAAAGGTGAGAGAGAATAATGTCAAGATGTCCTTGTGTTGTGTTTGATGCATTAACCATCCATGTCCTAATCTGAGGAAGGACATTCTTGCCATAGAGGGAGTACAGAGAAGGTTCACCAGACTGATTCCTGGAATGGCAGGACTTTCATATGAAGAAAAACTGGATAGACTCGGCTTGTACTCGTTAGAATTTAGAAGATTGAGGGGGGATCTTATAGAAACTTACAAAATTCTTAAGGGGTTGGACAGGCTAGATGCAGGAAGATTGTTGGGGAAGTCCAGAACAAGGGGTCACAGTTTAAGGATAAGGGGGAAATCTTTTAGGACCGAGATGAGAAAAACATTTTTCACACAGAGAGTGGTGAATCTGTGGAATCCTCTGCCACAGAAGGTAGTTGAGGCCAGTTCATTGGCTATATTTAGATATTTAGGAGGGAGTTAGATGTGGCCCTTGTGGCTAAGGGGATCGGGGGGTATGGAGAGAAGGCAGGTACGGGATACTGAGTTGGATGATCAGCCATGATCATATTGAATGGCGGTGCAGGCTCGAAGGGCCGAATGGCCTACTCCTGCACCTATTTTCTATGTTTCTATGTTTCTATCTGTTGTTGAATAAGATTGACATAAACAAAAAGTATGTAATGACTAATCAAATAATTGGTGCCCATGTAGGAGATAGTATAATTTTGTATAGTTGTATCTAATAAAAAAAACAGAAGTTGTTTACTGCAAAGTCTAACTATCGGCTGATTTTGCTGTGAAGTCAGAGGACTGGTGAGCAGTTATGCATTTTCATCAGGCTAGAAAAAACGCCCCCGACCTACTTGATGCCACGAGTACCTACGATTAGAATCACAGTCTGCTACGACCTACCCACGACCTCCTACGACCTCGTGACGACCATGCTGCGAGTATGAGTCAAGGGCAAACTTGGTCGTGAATTAGGTCGTGAAAGTGGGACAGGCCCTTTAACTACCTCCATCTCCCCATGACATCGTGCCATAAAATCTCTTGAAACAAACCTGCAAAGTCTCCGCATTTCATTTTCTTTTAATTTCCCTCGAAATTAATTTCTTCCGCAACTCCGTTCCGTTTTTATTTATTTTTTTCCGGGAGCTCCGGTTTCCTCCCACACTCCGAAGACGTACAGGTATGTAGGTTAATTGGCTTCGGTAAAAATTGTACTCGTGTGTGTGTGTGTTGGATGGTGTTACCGTGCGGGGAAAGGTGCAGGAAACAGACGGAGGACAATTTCTACAGGGAGGCATCGGCAGACGACTTGATCAAAACATCAGGGGTAACGTGTGAACATGCCTCAATGTGTGCAAACCTCACAACTGAGAAACATCTGCGTGAAGTGGGCTAGAACAGGATTAGAATAATCAGGTCCACATTTGACAAAAGAAGATGCTTGTTTTGCCTGCAATTTATTTTTACATTATAATTTATGCCCTTTTTTAAATTCTGTTGCCTAAACTGGTGATTAAAAGTTGCACACAAGGAGGATAAGAGAGTAATCTATTGTTAAATTAACCAACGGCTAATATGCCTTGGACATCTCAGATGTATGTGCAATTATTTTTTGCAATTACAATGAATGCTTTGTTTATTGTATTGTCTAAAATCGCTTCACAACAAATAAAATTGGCATTCATAATCTGCCAGCTAGTAATATTTTTTTTTCGCAGAGTCCTTAAATGAGTCTCGCATTTTAAGAACTAAGTTTCTACAGAGCATCATAGGTCTTTGGGTTTAAGAAGGAACTGCAGATGCTGGAAAATCGAAGGTAGACAAAAATGCTGGAGAATCTCAGCAGGGTCTTGACCCGAAATGTTGCCTATTTCCTTCGCTCCATCGATGCTGCCTCACCCACTGAGTTTCTCCGGCATTTTTGTCCACCATAGGTTTTTGGGAGTTTGTTTGCATGTGGTGATGAGTTTACTTTTAGTTTAGAGGTAGAGTGTGGAAACAGGTCCTTCGGCCCACCGAGTCCACGCCGGCCAGCGATCCCCGCACACTGCACACCCGGGACTATTTTTCATTCAATTTTACCGAAGCCAATTAGCCTACGAACCTGTACGTCTTTGGAGTGTGGGAGGAAACCGGAGCACCAGGAGAAAACCCACGCAGTTCACGGTGAGACCATTTAGTTCAGTTTAGTTTATTGTCACGTGTACCGAAGTACAGTGAAAAGCTTTTGTTGCGTGCTAACCTGTCAGTGGAAAGACAACGCATGATTACAATCGAGCCACTTACAGTGTACAGATACATGATAAGGAAATAACATTAAGTGCAAGTTAAAGCCAGCAAAGTCTGATCAAGGATAGTCCGAGGGTCACCAATGAGGTAGATAGTAGTTCAGGTCTGCTCTCTGGAGACAATAGACAATAGACAATAGACAATAGGTGCAGGAGTAGGCCATTCGGCCCTTCGAGCCAGCACCGCCATTCACTATGATCACGGCTGATCATCCACAATCAGTACCCCGTTCCAACTAGGTTGGTCCTGCTGCCTAATAAACAGCTGGGAGGAAACTGTCCCTGAATCTGGAGGTGTGCGTTTTCACACTTTGCTACCTTTTGCCCGATAGGAGAGGGAAGAAGAGGGAGTGGCCAGGGTGCAACTCGTCCTTGATTATGTTGCTGATTGTACAAACTCCGTACAGGCAGCACCCGTAATCGGGATCGAACCCGGGTCTCTGGCGCTGTGAGGCAGCAACTCTACCGCTGCGCAACCGCGCCACCCAACACCCACCACAAATGCTTGTGCCGTTATATTCTTCTCCTTCCATGAGAAAACCCTCTGGGATGTAACGCACTTTGCATGATGAGGAGAGCGCGCCAGAGGTTCATAACTTGAACTTATTTTTATTGAAGCTTCGTTAAAGACCCAAATCCCAGGGGTAATTAAGTTTTGAATATCTCGCTGATATATGTCTATTAAAATGACTTCCGTCCCGAGTTGTATTAATTTTTGGATTTCCATAATGTCCCAAATATTCGAGACTCTACAATCATCCGTAATTGTTGCAAACAAGCATTAAGGCAACGCGAAGGGCTGAGAGACAATGCGAGATATGCAAATTCTGGTGCTTTAATAGTTCCGCCACCGTAATAATATTCGTGGACGGGAATTGAGTTTCCTTGCTTTATGCAAATCGTTGCTGGTTAAATCAGGTTTCTCCGTGAAGGAGGGTGGGAGCAAGTTGTTGAGAGTGGGACATCGTGCAGGGGGGGGGGGATGAGAACAGAGAAGGGCTGCACGGTGGCACAGCGGTGGAGCTGCTGCCTCACAGCGCCACGGACCCGGGTTCCATCCTGACCTTCTCCCCGTGACCTGCGTGGGTTTTATCCGGGCGCTCCGGTTTCCTGCCGCACAGGTTAATTGGCTCGATAAAATTTGTACATTAGAGTCAATAGACAATAGGTGCAGGAGTAGGCCTTTCAGCCCTTCAAGCCAGCACCGCCATTCAACGTGATCATGGCTGATCATCCACAATCAGTACCCCGTTCCTGCCTTCTCCCCATATCCTCTGACTCCGCTATTTTAAAGAGCCCTATCTTGCTCTCTCTTGAAAGCATCCAGAGAACCTGCCTCCACTGCCCTCTGAGGCAGAAAATTCCATACTCACCACTCTCTGTGAGAAAAAGTGTTTCCTCATCTTTGTTCCAAATGGCTTACTCCTTATTCTTAAACTGTGTGGCCCCTGGTTCAGTCATAGAGTGGAGTCATAGAGTGATACAGTGTGGAAACAGGCCCTTCGGCCCAACTGGCTCACACCGGCCAACAATGTCCCAGCTACACTAGTCCCACCTGCCTGCGCTTGGTCCATAATCCCTCCAAACCTGTCCTATCCATGTACCTGTCCAACTGTTTCTTAAACTATGCGATAGTCCCAGCCTCAACTACCTCCTCTGGTAGCTCGTTCCATACACCCACCACCCTCTGTGTGAAAAAGTTACCCCTCAGATTGCTATTAAATCTTTTCCCCTTCACCTTGAACCCATGTCCTCTGGTCCTCGATTCCCCTACTCTGGGTAAAAGACTCTGTGCATCTACCCGATCTATTTCTCTCATGATATTATACACCTCCATAAGATCTCCCCTCATCCTCCTGTGCTCCATGGAATAGGAGAGTATAGGAGATAAATCTATTGTCCCTCATGTGCAGGTTAGTGTCAGTGTGCGGGGATCGCTGGTTGGCATGGACTTGGTGGGCCGAAGGGTCTGTTTCTCCGCTGTATCTCTAATCCAATCTAAACAAAACTCTCTCTCAATCCCTCTCTTCTTCTCTCTCCCTCACTCTCGCTCTCTCTCTCTCTCTCTCTTTCTCTATCGCAAACCAATGAACCTACAAATCTGGGTGCGCTGCATAGATCTTCGGTGTAGACAGCTCTATTGTAATCATCTATAGTCCTTCTGTTGACTGGTTAGCACATAACCATATATAACCATATAACCATATACCAAAAGGCTTTTCACAGTATCTCGGTACTCGTGACAATTAACAATAAATTAAAGATTTCATAAATCTTTATATAAATGCTAAGGTATAAACCTTGTGCCGTTAAACTTTATAACTTTAAGGAAACAAAGTGCTGGTGAGATTCAAGGGCGTCACGGAGGCGCAGCGGTAGAGTTGCTGCCAGACCCTGGTTTGATCTACTTGGAATGGAAGCGATTAAAATGATTTCCATTCCAAGTTGTATTAATTTTTGGATTTCCATAATGTCCCAAATATTCGAGACTCTACAATCATCCGTAATTGTTGCAAACAAGCATTAAGGCAACGTGAAGGGCTGAGAGACAATGCGAGATATGCAAATTCTGGTGCTTTAATAGTTCCGCCACCGTAATAATTTTCGTGGACGGGAATTGAGTTTCCTTGCTTTATGCAAATCGTTGCTGATTAAATCAGGTTTCTCCGTGATGGAGGGTGGGAGCAAGTTGTTGAGAGTGGGACATCGTGCAAGGGGGGGGATGAGAACAGAGGAGGGCTGCACGGTGGCGCAGTGGCGGAGTTGCGGCCTCACAGCGCCACGGACCCGGGTTCCATCCTGACCGCGGGTGCCGTCTGTACGGAGTTTGTACCTTCTCCCCCCGACCTGAGTGGGTTTTATCCGGGCGCTCCGGTTTCCTCCCACACAGGTTAATTGGCTCGGTAAAAGTTGTACATTAGAGTCATAGAATGATACAGTGTGGAAACTGGCCATTCGGCCCAACTTGCCCACACCGGCCAACAATGTCCCAGCTACGTTACTTATCCACACTCTCCAGAGATGCTGCATGATCCGCCAAGTTACTCCAACACTTGTGTCCTTTTGTGTATTAACCAGCAGCTGCAGTTCTTTGCTTCTACGTTCTAAGATGATACCTTTATTGATACCTGCCTTGAGAAAAACACAGTGTGCTGGAGGAACAGACAGCATCTTGGGTGGTAGACACAAAAAGCTGGAGTAACTCAGCGGGACAGGCAGCATCGCTGGAGAGAAGGAATGGGTGACGTTTCGGGCCGAGACCCTTCCTCAGACTGATGTCAGGGGAGGGGGTGGGACAGAGATAGAATGTAGTCGTCGGAGACAGTCAGACTGGTGGGAGAACTGGGAAGGGGGAGGGGATGGAGAAAGAGGGAAAGCAAGGGCTACTTGAAGTTATTGCAACTTGGGATTAATTTTTTTAGTGTTTAGCTTAGAGATGCAGCATGGGAAAGGCCCATTGGGACCACGCTAACCATCGATCACCCATTCACACTAGTTCTAGAACATCCAGCTTTCTCATCCACTCCCTTATACTTTAAGGCTAATTTACAGAGGCCAATTATCCTACAAACACACACGCCTTTGGGATAACGAGAGTCAGGTGTTTGGGAATTATGGGGAGAAGGCCTCAAGGCCCATCTCTTCACCTCTGCCTATCCTTAGCCCCACGTCCCCCTCCCTTTTCATCTGTGCATGAATTGCCTCATATTGTGTTTTGAATTGAATTCTGTCTTTAATTTGTGTACTAGTCATGTCTCTACTATTTATTTCATTCCCCTTACATGTTTTTCCTCTACCTGCTAAATTTTTGTAAGGTGTCCTTGAGACTCTTGAAAGGCGCCCATCAATAAAATTTATTATTATTATTATTATTAAGGCAGGAGAATGGGGTTGGGAGGGAAAGGTAGATCATCCATGATTGAATGGCGGAGTAGACTTGATGGGCTGAATGGTCTAATTCTGCTCCTATCCCTTATGAACTTATGAAGTAAAATGTGAGTCTAGAGGAAAGGATGCAATTTTAAAGGGCACAGAGCGAGTAAAGGGGGGAGAGGGAGGGGGGGTGAAAGGGAAGCGGGATAGTGGGAGAAATGTGTAGCGTATCCTTATGGGGCGCAGGGAAGAGGCTTTCAGAATCAGTTTAGTTTATTGACACATGCACCGAGATACTGTGCAAAGTTTTTGTCTCATGCTAACCAGTCAGCAGAAAGACAATACATGATTACAATTGAGCCATTCACAGTGTAGAGAAATATGATAAGGGAATAGCGTTTAGTGCAAGGTAAAGCCAGCAAAGTCAGATCAAAGATAGTCTGAGGGTCAACAATGAGGTAGATAGTAGTTCAGGACTGCTCTCTGGTTGTGGTAGGATGATTCAGTTGCCCTGATAACCGCTGGGAAGAATCTGGAGGTGTGCGTTTTCACACTTCTATAACTTTTGTCTGATGGGAAGAGGGAGTGGCCGGGGTGAGACTGGTCCTTGATTGTGCTGCTGGCCTTGCCAAGGCAGCGTGAGGTGTAGATGGATTTGATGGAAGGGAGGTTGGTTTGTGCGATAGTCTGGGCTGCGTCCACAATTCGCTGCTATTTCATGTGGTCTTGGACGGAGCTGTTCCCAAACCGTGCTGCAGTGCATCCCGATAAAATGCCCCAGAAGTGGTTTGTGCAGAATCTGCAACCCGGGAGTTTGATTTTTTCATGGCACGGGTGGCTTGTGCCCGTCACAGGGTGTTAATAACTCTGGGTCACTGGGGAATACCATTGGAGTTTCAACAACCATGTCATGGAGTATTGGGAACCATGGCTGCGTAGGCCAGTCGGGTACTATCAAAATACCTGAAGCAGAGTCCATCTGTATTGTGCGTAGTCCCCGACTGATGAGGCAGAAGGGAGGAGATGCATAGAAGAAGAATTTCCCCAATCCAGCACGAAAGCATCTACCGCTGCTGCCTCAGGGTCTGGTTCCCAAGCAACATACATAGGTACCTGGTGATTTAGCCTTGATGCAAATAAATCAATATCTTGCGTGCCATATTGCTTGATAACTTTTGCAAATTTTTTTGGGTTTAACATCCATTCGATGTTGTCATTAAATTTACGTGACCTGGTGTCTGCCACTGTATTTAGCTTACCTGGCAGGTAAGTTGCTGATAGCCAAATATGTCTTTCGACACACCATTGCCAAATTGTGTTGACCAACTTGTCGCATGATACCGATTTTATGCCGCCCATATGGTTAATGTAGGCCACCACCGTAGTATTATCTATTTGTAACCATACATGCAAGTGATGCATATTTGTGCATCTGTGGTTTAGTTTAGAGATAGGGCACGGAAATAGGCCCTTCGGCCCGCCGAGTCCGCGCCAACCATCGATCCCCGCACACTGACAATATCCCACACACACTAGAGAACTTTTTTTCACATTTATGCCAAGCCAAATTAACCTCGAAACCTGTACGTCTTTGGAATCAATAGACAATAGTGCAGGAGTAGGCCATTCGGCCCTTCGAGCCAGCACTGCCATTCAATGATCATCCCCAATCAGGACCCCGTTCCTGCCTTTTCCCCATATCCCCTGACTCCGCTATCTTTAAGAGCCCTATCTAGCTCTCACTTGAAAGTATCCAGAGATCCGGCCTCCACCGCCTTCTGAGGCAGAGAATTCCACAGACTCACAACTCTCTGTGAAAAAAAGTTTTTCCTCGTCTCCGTTCTAAATGGCTTACCCCTAATTCTTAAACTGTGGCCCCTGGTTTGGGGCTCCCCAAACATCGGGAACATGTTTCCTGCCTCTAGCATGTCCAAACCCTTAACAATCTTATATGTTTCAATAAGATTCCCTCTCATCCTTCTAAACTCCAGAGTGTACAAGCCCAGCCGCTCCATTCTCTCAGCATATGACAGTCAATAGACAATAGACAATAGACAATAGGTGCAAGAGTAGGCCTTCGAGCCAGCACCACCATTCAATGTGATCATGGCTGATCATCCCAAATCAGTACCCCCGTTCCTGCCTTCTCCCCATATCCCCAGGAATATCCCGGGAATTTTATCCCTTGATACCAGCTGTAATTGAGTTTTCATTCATGGAGTGTGGGAAGAAACCGAAGATCTCGGAGAAAACCCATGCGAGTCTCCGGGAGAACGTACAAACTCCGTACAGACAGCGCCCGTAGTCGGGATGGAACCCATTGAACCATTCCTGTCCATGCACCTGTCCAGGTGTTATTATATGTTCCCTATACAGGTCCACCACCGACTTTCCGTCAACTGGTGATCCGGCACCTCCTTTAATCCGGTCTAAATTATGGGACCGCACTTGAAATCCTCCCCCCCTCCCCCATCCCCGGAAGTACCCCCGAGATTGTTGTGGCTGGACCAGGTGAGGAGACCAATCTCGACCTCATTGGGTCTTCCGCGGCTGATGAGCGGGTGGAATTTGCCCCCCCCGTGGTCGGGGCTCCGGAACTCCTGTCCGGCCGGATCCGGCAGATCCGCTCCCAAAACCGACCTCCGGGGCTGAATTTGCGGGCTGGTAAATCGGCCCCTTGGCGGAACCTTCCGGTACCGTGGAGTCCTCTCAGAGGCCGTGAACTCTGTTCTTGGTTCTTGGTTCTTGGTTTCTTGGTCCTCCAAAATATTCCAAATGGAATTTAAACTGGAGGTGGTGAAGGGAGGGAGGACGTAAGCCAGAAAGGGTTATTGGGAATAAAGAGCTACTTTAAATTTAGTTGCATCTGGTTGGGTAACTATAGTTGGGTGGAGATTATTCCATGCTTTAATTGTGCGGGGGAAGAACGAATTGCTGTACACACCTGTCTTTGTAGCTGGGATCACAAATTGGATCGAATGCCCTCGTCTGCTCCTAATTGGTTTGGGTTTGGTGTAGGTCTTGTGATCTATGTCGAGCTGACCATTTAACATGTTGTAAAAACAGGTCAAACGGTGAGCTTCAAGTCTGTCTGTCTTGGAGAGGGTTCCACCCCAGAGAATTCAGAAGTTTGGTGACACTCGCTTCTCTCTCATAGGTGTTAGTAACAAATCGAGCTGCCTGTCTGTGGACACGTTCGATGGATGAAATGTTTTTATCTGTGTATGGGTCCCAAGCTGCAACTGCGTGGTCCAAATGAGGTCTAACGAAGGTGAAGTGCAGCTTCTCCTTGACAGAAGCTGAACAATGATGAAAGTTGCGCCTCAGAAAGTTTAGGACACCTGTTGCTTTCACCGTTGCATGATGAGTCTGACCATTCCAACGCAGATCATTCTGCAATTTGATGCCCAGATACTTGGTTTGTTTGGATTCTTCAAGGGTGACACCAAGTATATTGTAGGATGTGACGCCTGGATTCCTCTTTCTGGTGACACGCATGGTTTCACATTTGGAAGGGTTAATAATAATAATAATAAATTTTATTTATGGGCGCCTTTCAAGAGTCTCAAGGACACCTTACAAAAATTTAGCAGGTAGAGGAAAAACATGTAAGGGGAATGAAATAAATAGTAGAGACATGACTAGTACACAAAGTAAAGACAGAATTCAATACAAAACACAATATGAGGCAATTAATGCACAGATGAAAAGGGAGGGGGACGTGGGGCTAAGGATAGGCAGAGGTGAAGAGATGGGTCTTGAGGCGGGACTGGAAGATGGTGAGGGACACGGAATTGCGGATCAGTTGGGGGAGTTCCAGAGCCTGGGAATTGCCCTGGAGAAGGCTCTGTCCCCAAAACTGCAGAGGTTGGATTTGTGGATGGAGAGGAGACCGGTTGATGTGGATCTGAGGGACCGTGAGGGTTGGTAGGGGGAGAGGAGGTCAGTGAGATATGGGGGGGACAGATGGTGGAGAGCTTTGTAGGTGAGGACCAGGATTTTGTAGGTGATCCGGTGGGAGATGGGAAGCCAGTGAAGTTGTTTGAGGACTGGAGTGATGTGATGCCAGGATTTGGTGTGGGTGATGAGTCGGGCGGCTGCGTTCTGGACCAGTTGGAGTCGGTTGATGTAGGTGGAGCTGATGCCAAGGAGAAGTGAGTTGCAGTAGTCCAGTCGGGAGGAGATGAAGGCATGGATCAGTCTTTCAGCAGCGGGAGGTGTGAGAGAGGGTCTGAGTTTGGCGAACTCAGTTGATCAGGGTTGAACTGCATGCCCCATTGTTGTGACCACTCGACCATAGTATCGAGATCCTTGTGGAGAGCATCTTCATCATCAGCTGACTTAATTGGACGGTACAGCAAACAATCATCAGCGAATAGTCTGGTCGTACTTGCGACTTTTTCATGGATGTCAAAAAGGAAAAATAGATGTGGGCCAAGTACTGTGCCCTGTGTAGCAATGTTACAAAATTTTGAGATTTAAAAAATCAAGTCTGCAATTTATCCCATCAGATAAAGCATAAAAAGAAGTTTAATTTGACACCTAATTCACTTTCATATCTCAAGTATTTAAAAAGTTATGGCCATTTTCATACTTGGAAATTAGCATCTTGTTCCCTATTGATTTTCTATGGACATAACAAAAAAGCTGTGATTGTGGACAGTCAAAAGCCCATAACCTTCTTAAAAATTAAGAGAACTGAATGAAATTTTCAGTTATCGTAGATTGAACCATTCTGAAACAAATATAAAATAATCTTACTTGGATGACCTGAACTTAAAGCATATAATTAGTTAGTTACCCAAGTGTAGCTAATTTCAAACTTCAATTACTAAATCTAAACATCTATCCATTTCTTAATAAATGATTAACATTTTTAAATAGCCTAAGTGTCCAAATAATATTCATAAATAATTCACAATAAAACATGATTTTGAAATCTCATTTACATGAATTTATAGGCCAAATGGAAGGAATTTAGTGTTCAATTGTTGTAAATTAAAGTCCATTCTAAATCAGCTTTCGAGTGGGATCCTGTGAACGCGCTGGTTTAGAACGTTCACATTGCGGTACATTTGTGCCCTCAAATGCCCAGAAAAATACTGCGGGATATAATGGGGCCAAAATGAGCTACTCACAATATTAAACTTTGTATAAAGGGATCTTAAGAAGCCCTTTTTAATATGAAAATAAACGGCCTACCTTCTGTTGTCTGCTCTATGCGACCCTGACAGCTGCTGGTGGTCGGGGATTTAGAGATTGATTTTTAAACTACTATAACTATTATACAAGGCCTTTAAAAGTAATAATAGCTTTTGCGACGGGGGCTTCCAGCGACTTTTCGTTAATAATTAACTAGGCTGAACATCTTCGATTGGAACAGCCTAGAGAAAATTGCGTTTTAAACCCGCCCCCCTCTAAACGGCGCCAAAATCGCGCACACGGGCTGGGACAGATTTTCAGCTATGCTTCAGGTAGGCTTTGCAACATACCTACCGTGTGGTGCACCACTCAACACTGGATGCCAATTGGAGCTCTTTCCGTTCACACACACACATGCTGAAGACGTTTTGTCAGGAAACTGGAAATCCATCGTTTCGTGTTGGAACGAATACCATAGAAGTCAAGCTTCCGAAGCAGCCTCTGGTATGGGATGACATCAAATGCTTTAGAAAAGTCCAGCACAACTAAATCCGTGGTGACGTTACTATCAAGGTGCTTGGAAACCAGGGGTGCATTTAGTTTCGTCAAACCCTTAAGTCTGAAGACTTTCGCCCGATCTATGCCTATTTCCTTCGCTGCATGTTGCTGCTGCACCCGCTCAGCAAGAATGTTTTGTGTAACCTTCGATTCTCCATGTTACTATCAAGGTGCTTGGCCAGGTCATTTGTCGTCAGGATAAGCTGAGACTCGCATGATCTATGCCTCCTAAATGCATGTTGGTTGTCAGCAAGAATGTTATGTTTGCTCATGTGTTTCATCAGATTACTATCAATTAAATGCTCCAGCAATTTGCAGCAAGTGCTTGTTAAATGGATAATGGATAATCTAGAGAGGCTCTGGACAGGGGCGGCGCGGTGGCGCAGCGGTAGAGTTGCTGCCTCACATCCCCAGAGACCCGGGTTCGATCCCGACTACGGGTGCTGTCTGTACGGAGTTTGCACGTTCTCCCCGTGACCTGCATGGGTTTTCTCCAGGATCTTCGGCTTCCTCCCACGCTCCAAAGACGGGCGGGTTTGTGGGTAAACTGGCTTGGTGTAAATGAAAAATTGCCCCTAGTTGCTGTACGATACTGTTAGTGTGCGGGGATCGCTGGTCGGTGCGGACTCGGTGGGCAGAAGGGCCTGTTTCCGCGCTGCATCTCTAAAAGGTGTATGGACAGGAAAGGTTTAGGAACATCGGTGTTGGATCCGTATTAAGAAGTCCCAATCCATGCCGAATTAAAGCCCGGTGCCTGGATATGTTTTAACCCCTTGATACCAGCTGTAATTGAGTTTTCATTCATGGGGGTGGTGTTCGTGAAACAAAGCCGGTGATCAGAGCAACCGAATCTGCACAAGGATCAACATAACTCCATTGAACTCATCACAGTCTGGAAAACCCAATGATTCCAGGTGGTCTAACCCCTGCACCATCCAAGCCTTCAAGCCCAGAGCCATTAATGATCTTTTAATAATTATCACCTTTCAGTGCCTTGAATAAGAATGAGGCATCTCACGTTTGGGATGATTTAAGGGCCTGTCCCACTTGGCGATTTTCTTCGGCGACTGCCGGCATCATTGATTGACGTATCAGGCTACCGAAAAATTTATGGCGTGACGCGGCGCTATGCGGCCTGACGCGGAGTGATGTGGCGTGGTGCAGCGTGATGCGCCGTGATGACGTATTGGCGCGCGGTGTTTTTTCAAGTGTCGCAACGTTTTTTTTTGGCGCCGCTGGATTTTGAAATGTTCAAAATCTTTTGGCGACACTGATATGACGGCGGCAGTCGCCGAAAAAATCGCCAAGTGGGACACGGGCCCTTTAGGCCTGTGCTTCTTAAACTGGTGAATGGTTCACCCAACCAAGGGTGAATGAAATTATTTTGTGGTGAATGAAACTAGAGGGGTGAATGCTGGGCAAATGACCAGGTTCAGGAACAGCTGCTTCCCCACAACCATCAGGCTATTAAACACAACAAATAAGCTATGAGTTCCGAACTGCAAAAGACTATATTATTATTTATTATTTGCACTATATTTGTTATTTATTGGACTTTTTCTTTTTTCCCCCCATTATATACCATGTTTACATATTCACATGTTCTGTTGTGCTGCAGCAAGTAAGAATTTCATTGTTCCATCCAGGGCATATGTCAATAAAACAGTCTTGACTTGAAAATAAATTATACTAGACAAAGGGAGGGCTGGTCACCAACGCAATATTCCACCTCTTCACCAATTCCAATATTGCTCGCCAGTGGAGGGGCTGTCTGTTGCGCTAGTATGGGTGTTGCACGCTGAAAGTACTGGTTTCCAGAGGGCTAGTATAGACATTGTGGGCCGAATGGATTCTTGGGCTGGCATCCAACTGTTGCAACGATTTTGAAAGCCAAGCCAAGGCAAACAATTGGGTTGCAGCCACCTGACAACCAAAATTCATTTTGTGAACACAAACTTTTTAATAAGGCGAGGCAAACAATTGGGCAGCATCCACTTTACAGCTGCATTGAGGGGACTCAGCGTGGAGTAGACGTGCGTTCAGTGTTATTCTCAGCTCAGAGAGCCGTGACCCTCTCGCTTCCTGGGTCTGGCAGAGACTGAGTGAGGGACTACACTTCCAGGTTTTATAGTCCCTCCCCCCTGCTGCCAGCGGGGGCAGCAGAGAGAGGCAAATTAAAAAAAATACATTAATATATCTCTGATTTTTCATCGATGGGAAAAATCCTCCGGACCCGGAAGGCGGAGGAGGGCTCTGAGTGAGGTGGCCAAAAATGACGGCTGTAGGTGATGGCGTTCTCTCGTAAATCGCAGCACAGTGTGCCAAAAACGGTCAAGATCAGACTTTTAGTAATATAGATGTAAAATTATACATAAGGGAGAATAAAGGGCCTGCCCCACTTTCATGACCTAATTCACGACCTCTGCCGAGTTTGCCCTTGACATACTTGCAGCATGGTCGTCACAAGGTCGTAGGAGGTCGTAGGAGGTCGTAGGTAGGTCGTAACAGGCCGTGATGCTGGTTGTATGTACTTGTGGCATCAAGAAGGTCGGGGCGTTTTTTCTATCCTGATGAAAAATGTCCACGAGTAAAAAAGGTCGTGAATTAGGTCGTGAAAGTGGGACAGGCCCTTAAGACGAAAATTACCAAAAAGCATAAGAAAATTCAGTCGAGGGTGAAGTCTTTGTAAACCAGTATTTAAGAAGGAACTGCAGATGCTGGAAAATCGAAGGTACACAAAAATGCTGGAGAAACTCAGCGGGTGCAGCGGCATCTATGGAGCGAAGGAAATAGGCAACGTTTCGGCACGAAACGTTGCCTATTTCCTTCGCTCCATAGATGCCGCTGCACCCGCTGAGTTTCTCCAGCATTTTATGTGTACCTTAAACCAGCATTTGTAGTTCCCTCCTACCATAGTTTAGTTTGAAGCCGGATTGCACAAGGAACATGCATGCCCCAGTTGTTTGACGGAAACAAACTAGTCCACGTGTGGCTCCAATCTTGTCCTTTGCTCGCCCACGGCTATGCTAATTTATTCTAATTAAAGTGGCAGTGGCAATTGGAGTAAAGGAAGAGGGAGGGAGAGAGAGAGCGAGCGAGAGAGAGAGATGGAGAGAACTAAAAAGCAATTGAATGAATATGCATGGGCTGAGCTTCCAGAGGGAGGTGACCCTGGTGTACTAATAAAGACTAGCCACTGCTGAAATCACGACAGCAGACTTTAGCTCGTTATTTTTAATATGCGCAACATCGTAATTTAACAACCTGTCACAGCTCGTAAGGGCGGCACGGTGGCGCAGTGGAAGAGTCGCTGCCTTACAGTGCTTGGTTCAATCCCGACTACCGGTGCTGCCTGTACAGAGTTTGCACGTTCTCCCCGTTTTTTAAGGATAAAGGGGGAAATCTTTTAGGACCGAGATGAGAAAAACATTTTTCACACAGAGAGTGGTGAATCTCTGTAATTCTCTGCCACAGAAGGTAGTTGAGGCCACAGTTCATTGACTATATTTAAGAGGGAGTTAGATGTGGCCCTTGTGGCTAAAGGGATCAGGGGGGTATGGAGAGAAGGCAGGTACGGGATACTGAGTTGGATGATCAGCCATGATCATATTGAATGGCGGTGCAGGCTCGAAGGGCCGAATGGCCTCTACTCCTGCACCTATTTTGTATGTTTCTATGTTTCTATGTGATCTGCTCCGAGATCTCCGAGATCTTCGGTTTTCCTCCCACACACCAACAAGACGTACAGGTTTGCAGGTTAATTGGCTTGGTGTAAATAAGATAAAGTAAATTCTTCCTAGTGTGTGTGGGATAATGTTACTATGCTGTTCGGTGCGGGCTCGATGGGCCGAAGGGCCTGTTTCCGCGCTGTATCTCTAAACCAGTGGTTCCCAACTTTTTTTGGCCATGCCTCACCTAATCACCTCTAAAATCCTGCTGACCCCCCCCCCCCCCTTGCTTTCCCTTGAGAGAAAACAGAGGAAATAGATTTTATAAGGGTAACTTAGCAAAAGCTCTTTGAATCGCATTTCTAAATCCAATTCAATAAATAAGGTTACACAAAAAAGCTGGAGAAACTCAGCGGGTGCAGCAGCATCTATGGAGCGAAGGAAATAGGCAACGTTTCGGGCCGAAACCCTTCTTCAGACTGATCGGGGGCGGGGGTGGGCGGGGACAAGAAAGGGAAAAGGAGGAGGAGCCCGAAGGCTGGGGGATGGGAGGAGACAGCAGGGGGGCTGAGGAAGGGGAGGAGACAGCAAGGACTAACAAAATTGGGGAGAATTCGATGTTCATGTTCATGCCCGCTGGGATGGAGACCCCCCAGAGAGGTCGGAATGGGATGGGAGTTGAAGTGCTGAGCCACCGGGAGGTCAGCTTGGTTTTGCGGACCGAGCGGAGCTCGCTGTGGCCATGGCCCAACCTCAATAACTCCCATGACAGAGAGGCTTCGTGCGACGGAGTGGGAGATGGCGGAGGTGAAGTAATGACTACACCGGGAGGACAGCTTGGTTATTGCGGATTTTCTCGAGCGGACATCTTCGGCGAAACGACATATGCCCAATCCTCAAAAAATAAAAATCGGTTTTCCCCAGACCTCCTCAGTGCGCTTAAAAATCCCTTAAAAATCAAATTGCCCCCCTGTGGGGCGTACGCCCCACGTTGGGAACCACTGCTCTAAACTAAACTAAACTATAAGGAAGTGTCCATCTATTGTGTTGGAGACTGCAGATTGCACGGTTGAATTCTGAAACTATTATCCTAATTGATCCTGGCATTGCCAATATTTCCACCAATGTTGTCATATGAACTGCATGGCAACTAAATGATGTTCGCTGTCTCAAAGGGGACAGCGAGCAAACAAGATAAAATGGAAACTTAAACTTGCTTTAAAGAAAATACTCTCAATGGATGCTTGGGTTTATTCCGAGATCTTCGGTTTCCTCCCACATTCCAAAGACGTACAGGTTTATGGGTTACTCAAAATTGCTGGAGAAACTCAGCGGGTGCAGCAGCATCTACGGAGCGAAGGAAATAGGCGACGTTTCGGCCCGAAACGTCGCCTATTTCCTTCGCTCCATAGATGCTGCTGCACCCGCTGAGTTTCTCCAGCAATTTTGTGTACCTTTGATTTTCCAGCATCTGCAGTTCCTTCTTGAACAGGTTTATGGGTTAAATGGCTTATATTGTCCCCAGTGTGTGTGGGGCTTTAAGGGCCTGTTCCACTGTACGAGGTAATTCAAGAGCTCTCCCGAGTTTTTAAAAAAATCGAACTTGTGGTAAGTATGTAAAATGTACGCAGCGGCTACGTCAGAGCTCGTGGATGTCTCGTAGCGGCTCGTAACGCTAGCGGCAGGTACTTGGGAAACGCGGTAACTCGCGAAGTTTTTTCAGCACCGTGAAAAATGTCCACGAGAGCCCCGAGTACCTACCAGCGGCTATTACCATAATTCTCCGAGTTCGAATCAGGGGAAACTCGTGAGAACTCTTGAATTACCTCGCAAAGTGGGACGGGCCCTTTACTTCCCATTCCCATTCCCACACTGACCTTTCTGTCCTGGGCCTCCTCCATTGTCAGAGTGAGGCTGAACGCAAATTGGAGGAACAGCGCCTCATATTTCGCTTGTGCAGCGGTATCATTCCCTTCGGCCCATCGAATCATTACTAACCCCCGCACAAATTACATAGCGTTTTGCCACCGGGAGATCAGGTAGGTCCAGGCGGACTGAGCGAAGGTGTTCTGCGAAACGATCGCCCAGTCTACGTTTGGTCTCGCCGATGTATCAGAGTCCACATCTGGAACAAGGGATACAGTATAACATTTCTATATTTATTAATATTGTAATTCGCTCAGCTGCAGTCTAAAGCAGTGCCTCTTAAACTATTTCAGTGCCCTTCTTCAGACTGAGAGCCTGGGGAAAGGGAAACGAGAGATACAGACCGTGATGAGGAGAGGTATATCTCAGGTCAGGTCGGGTGGAGTTCCCCCCCGCCAAGGGTACCATGTAATCCCGTGCTACCCGCTCCATGGTCGGATGGTCGGCGACTAAACCGTCTCCCCCACCTGGTTTGCCAGGTGAGGAGGGGGCTGTGGCCCCCCAGCAGGACCAAAAACAAGACCTGTCAAAGGGCGGATGAGCTCCTAGCGAGCCAACGGACATCCACACTTCAGTAGAAGTAAGGAACGATGATAAAACACACACACACACCAACATCCTATACTTCCAGTGGCGGAAGTCCGCAGGAACTGGAGGACGGAGACGTGTGGTGCGTCCGTCACCGTTCCCATCGGAAACCAGCGCCACCGTGTCGCTAATGTTTTCAACGGTGATGAATGAATGGAGAGGTATAGATCAAATGATGATAAAGGAAACAAGGATAAGGAGGAAATCTTTTAGGACCGTAATGGACTCGCCCAACATGGGGAACATGTTTCCTGCTCCTAGCGTGTCCAAGCCCTTAACAATCCTATATGTTTCAATGAGATCGCCTCTCATCCTTCTAAACTCCAGAGTGTACAAGCCCAGCTGCTCCATTCTCTCAGCATATGACAGTCCCGCCATCCCGGGAATTAACATTGTGATCCTACGCTGCACTCCCTCAATTTGAGGAAGGACATTCTTGCTATTGATTCAGATTCCTCAAGTTAGGGGTCATAAAACTGCACACAATACTCCAGGTGTGGTTTCACTAGGGCTCATGTCCTTCTGTTCTGGCCCCTCTGTCTGTCAAAATCGGTTTCTACTCTTCACTCTGTTGGATCGAGCATGGTTTTGAAGAGCTTCAACTGTGAACAACAAGAGTTGTGCCTCAGGGGGCGAGTGCTGGGCCCATTGCTGTTTGTCATCCATATCAGAGTCTCGGATGAGAATGTACAGGGCGCAATTTTTTTTGTAAGGTTACAGAACACTCAAAAAGAGATGGTATCGTAGACAGCGTAGAAGATTGTCAGGCTGGAGCTTATTCAGACGGATAAGTTAAAATAAACATCAGAGATCTTGTCTGCGGTTCAATTGCAGACACGTGTAGGAAACAAAGCAACCTTGAAGGTTCTGTAGATGGAAGATAGAAGTACGGGCCAAGGCTGCTGTTGAATACACTGGGCTTAACTCAATTCCATCGAGCTATGGAATACACAACTGGAATACAAGTAGGATGTGGAGCTATGGCTCCATCCAAGACCGCAAGAAATTGCAGCGAATTGTGGACGCAGCCCAGACCATCGCACAAACCAACCTCCCTTCTATTGACTCCATCTACACCTCTCGCTGCCTCAGCAAGGCCAGCAGCGTAATCAAGGGTGACTGGCACCCCGGCCACTCCCTCTTCTCCCCTCTCCCATCGGGCAAAAGATACAGGAGTGTGAAAACGCACACCTCCAGATTCAGGGACAGTTTCTTCCCAGCTGTTATCAGGCAACTGAACCATCCTACCACAACCAGAGAGCAATGCTGAATGACTATCCACCTCATTGATTCAAGATTCAAGATTCAAGATTCAAGATTCAATTTAATTGTCATTTGGACCCCTTGAGGTCCAAACGAAATGCCGTTTCTGCAGCCATACATTACAAACAAATAGACCCAAGACACAACATTATTTACATAAACATCCATCACATCGCTGTGATGGAAGGCCAAAAAAAATTATCTCTCCACTGCACTCTCCCCCTTTGGTGACCCTCGGACTATCCTTGATCGGACATTGCTGGCTTTACCTTGCACTGAACGTCATTCCCTTATCATGTGTCTGTACACTGTAAATGGATCGATTGTAATCATGTGTTGTCTTTCCACTGACTGGTTAGCACGCAACAAAAGCTGTTCACTGTACCTCGGTACACGTGACAATAAACTGCGGTAGAAGCTGGTAGTATTCAGCAAAGCTTCTCCTGAATACATTGGGTTGAACTAAATTCCAACAAGCTGTAATTAATAATTAAATTGAAATTCTTGTTGAACTGCATCCTCTGCAGATAAGGAAGATGTTGTCCCACTATGGGAAGAGGGATGAGTGAAAGGCTTGGATAGAGTGGATGTGGAGAGGATGCTTCCACCGGTGGGAGAGTCTGGGACCAGAGGGCACAGCCTCAGAATGAAAGGACGTTCCTTTAGAAAGGAGGTGAGGAGGGATTTCTTTAGTCGGAGGGTGGTGAATTATTCAGAGCATCTCAGAGGTCTGGAAATGAAGTTGAGATAAAACAAGGTCAGATCGCAGGGTGTCTGGAAGAGAGGATAAATTCGAAAACCAAACCATTGCTTTTGCACAAAACACTCTGATCTAAACACACGGCAGTCATTATGCAGCAATTTAGGCCTGAGGATGATCAAGGAAGCCGCTAAAGTGAGTTGGAATTTATCGGTATTTATGATCTGTGCAAAACTTGCCAATTTGTGAAGGTAATTTGCTTGGTGAAGTCTCCCTTCAGAGCAGCAGAGGTGAAGATCAAATTGGCTTACAACCGACCACACTTTGCGGATTCTCCTGCCGGCCTTATTAAAATCCCAGCAACTAGTTTTTCTTTTAATGCAGTTTGTCATCTACTCCTTGTGCAGTTTATTTTAATAATGCATTTGCGCTGTGCTGCTGCACTGGAGGTCTGATGCAAGCAGTTTACATCCAATAGTCCACAAATAGAATTAGATGTAAGAATGATGATTCATCTTTGGCTGATGGAACAACTCAAGAGCACTGATCAGTACAGGCGAGGACACAAAGTGCTGGAGTAACTCAGCAGCTCAATAGACAATAGACAATAGGTGCAGGAGTAGGCCATTCGGCCCTTCGAGCCAGCACCGCCATTCATGGCATGGCTGATCATACCCAATCAGTACCCCATACCCAATCAGTACCTCCTCTAGAAATAGACACAATAGACAATAGACAATAGGTGCCGGAGTAGGCCATTCAGCCCTTCGAGCCAGCACCGCCATTCAATGTGATCATGGCTGATCATACCCAATCAGTACCCCGCTCCTGCCTTCTTCCCATATCCCCTGACTCCGCTATCTTTAAGAGCCCTATCTAGCTCTCTCTTGAAAGTATCCAGAGATCTGGCCTCCACCGCCCTCTGAAGAACATAGGTCGGGTCCAAGTTTAGTTTAGTTAAATTTCGTTTAGAGATACAGCATGGAAACAGGCCCTTCGGCCCACTGAGCCCGTACTGACCAGCGATCCCCGCCAATTAACACTAGCCTACACACACTGGGGACAATTTACATTTACACCAATCCAACTAACCTACAAACCTGCACGTCTTTGGAGTGTGGACTTCAGACTCTGAAACATAGAAACATAGAAATTAGGTGTAGGAGTAGGCCATTCGGCCCTTCGAGCCTGCACCGCCATTCAATATGATCATGGCTGATCATCCAACTCAGTATCCCGTACCTGCCTTCTCTCCATACCCCCTGATCCCCTTAGCCACAAGGGCCACATCTAACTCCCTCTTAAATATAGCCAATGAACTGGCCTCAACTACCCTCTGTGGCAGAGAGTTCCAGAGATTCACCACTCTCTGCGTGAAAAAAGTTCTTCTCATCTCGGTTTTAAAGGATTTCCCCTTTATCCTTAAGCTGTGACCCCTTGTCCTGGACTTCCCCAACATCGGGAACAATCTTCCTGCATCTAGCCTGTCCAACCCCTTAAGAATTTTGTAAGTTTCTATAAGATCCCCTCTCAATCTTCTAAATTCTAGAGAGTATAAACCAAGTCTATCCAGTCTTTCTTCATAAGACAGTCCTGACATCCCAGGAATCAGTCACCTAGTCTCGACCTAGGACATCACTGAAACGTATCCATGTGCTCCAGAGATGCTGCCTGCCCCGCTGAGTTACTCCAGCACTGTACCTCCGTGCGGGTGACAATAAACTAAACTGAAACGGAACTAAACTGAATTGGGTGGTCACGGTGGCACAGCGGTAAAGCTACAGTGAATGCAGCGAGTGTCACCAAACTTCCAAGACAGACGTGAAGCTCACCGTTTGACCTGTTTTTACAACATGTTAAATGGTCAGCTCGACATACACTACAAGACCGACACCAACCCCAAACCAATTAGGAGCAGACGAGGGTGTTCGATCCGATTTGTGATCCCAGCTACAAAGACAGATGTGTACAGCAATTCGTTCTTCCCCCGCACAATTAAAGCATGGAATAATCTCCACCCAACTATAGTTACCCAACCGGATGCAACTAAATTTAAAGTAGCTCTTTCTTCCCAATAACCCTTTCTGGAACTTCGAGCCCTCCTCCCTTCACCCGTGACCTGCCTCCAGTTTAAATAAATCCAGTGCATGAAACTAAACTAAACTAAAGAAGCTGCCCCTAAACATATAACCATATAACCATATAACAATTACAGCACGGAATCAGGCCATCTCGACCCTTCTGGATGAGGGAATTGAAGGCAATATCTCCAAGTTTGCGGATGACACTAAGCTGGGGGGCAGTGTTAGGTGTGATCCTGATTACGGGCGCTGCCTGTACGGTGGGCAGTTTGCAGTTTAATGTGGATAAATGTGAGGTTATCCATTTTGGTGGCAAAAACGGACCTGCGTGGGGTTTTGGGAAGAGATCTCGAGACCTGGTTTGGTACACCCACACTCAGGTGCAAAGACGTGCAAATGGTATGTTTGTAGGTTAATTGGATTGGTGTACAGGGTGTGAGACCACACCTGGAAATTGTCTCTCCAGTGTGAGGAAGGACATGTAGGGGAGTGCAGAGTGTTACCACGATGCGGGTCTTATGGCTGATAGTTGTTTATACAGAATTTAGGGTGGGGGGGATCTTATAGAAGGGCCTGTTTGCCGAACTGCATCTCTAAACTAAACTAAACTAAACTAAACTAAAGAAGCTGCCCCTAAACATATAACCATATAACAATTACAGCACGGAAACAGGCCATCTCGACCCTTCTAGTCCGTGCCGAACACGTATTCTCCCCTAGTCCCATATACCTGCGCTCAGACCATAACCCTCCATTCCTTTCCCGTCCGTATGCCTATCCAATTTATTTTTAAATGATAAAAACGAACCTGCCTCCACCACCTTCACTGGAAGCTCATTCCACACAGCCACCACTCTCTGAGTAAAGAAGTTCCCCCTCATGTTACCCCTAAACTTCTGTCCCTTAATTCTCAAGTCATGTCCCCTTGTTTGAATCTTCCCTACTCTCAGTGGGAAAAGCTTATCCACGTCAACTCTGTCTATCCCTCTCATCATTTTAAAGACCTCTATCAAGTCTCCCGTTAACCTTCTGCGCTCCAAAGAATAAAGCCCTAACTTGTTAAACCTTTCTCTGTAACCTAGTTGCTGAAGCCCAGGCAACATTCTAGTAAATCTCCTCTGTACTCTCTCTATTTTGTTGACATCCTTCCTATAATTAGGCGACCAAAATTGTACACCATACTCCAGAATTGGCCTCACCAATGCCTTGTACATGAAGGCCCAGGGCAGAGAGGTCGGTGTGGGAATGGGAAGGAGAGTTAAATTACTTAGCAACCGGGAGATCTCGCAGGGTCTTTCCCCGCTGCCTACTTCCCAGATATAATGAGAACAATGATCTTGCAGGACCATCCATGACATAAGCACTTCCTTTGCGGGTCAGACATGGAAACAGGAAAAATACTTCAGTTAGCGGAGCCCGAGAAGAGCATTCCAACTGCACAAAAAAACACAGCCGGAGGATCCGAGATGAAATATTACCTGCAAAAATTAAAGTAATAATCAAAAGCAAGGTTCTTACTGCCACATAAAATTTTAATCTGTGAAGTTTCTGCTGTCGAAGCAGGTTTAATTGAGAGAATTAAACGAGAATGTATCTGTTCATTCACAACCTCAGGATGTCCCAGAGCACTTTACAGTCAGCGCATTTGTTTTTGAAGTGTTCTCACTGTTTCATTGGAAGGAAATTCAGGAGCAAGGCCGCACAGGAATAAATACATGAGGAAGTCACTATTAGCTGTGTCGCTCGTGATGTGGCTCAAGAGTCATAGAGTGATTCTGAACAGGCCCTTCAGCCCAACTTCCTCACGCTGCCCAACATGTCCCATCTAAACTAGTTCCACCTCAAAGTCAAGTCTTTAAGTATCCTTTATTGTCATTCGAACAAAATTTTGTGCCTTGCAGTCATACATACAATAAAAATGACAAAAACACACAATAAACACAAATTTAACATCCGCCATAGTGGGTTCACCAGGCACCTCCTCACTGTGATGGAAGGCAAAAGCCTTAAGTTTGTGTCTCTTCCCTCCTTGTTCTCCCTCTGCGCTGAGGCGATCCAGGCTTCCGATGTTGTTGTGACCCCGCCGGGCGATGGTAAGTAAGTCAGTCCCGCGGCTGAATCCGAGCTCCGCGAATGGGCCGGTTCAAACTCCGCGGCCCGGGGCGGTCGAAGCTGCCGAAGCTGCCGCCCTCCAGTCCAGCGGACGAAGCTGTTGTTGCGGGAGCTCCGGAAAAACAGGTCACCAACCTGTGACCTGCGAGCTCCCCTACGATGTCGTCCACTGGGCCCGCGGCCGAGTCCACCGGGCCGGGGGCCGAGCGACCGAGGTCGGGCCACCGCCGCCACCGCTGCTGCCGGAACAACGCCGCCACAGCTCCGAGGCCGCTAGCTCCGCCATTAGGCTTCGGCGCAGACGGAGATGGAGACGGGGGATACGACAAGAAAAGTCACATCCCCCCCGAAGAAAGAGACCAAAAACATGTTTCTCCCCCCCCCCCCCCCCCCCCCCCCCCCCCCCACACACATACCCAACCTAATAAACCAAAATTAACTAAAACAGGACAAAAGGACAACGAAAAAAAGAAAAAAACACGGACTTCAGGCGAGCCGCAGCTGCTAAGGCAGCGCCACCACTTCCGGGACACCTTCCTGTGTTTGACCCATCTCCGAATCATGTACCTGTCCAAATGTCTCTTAAACGTTGCGAGAGTCCCAGCCTCATCTACCTCCTCCGGCAGCTCGTTCCATATATCCACCGCCCCTTGTGCAGAAAAGTTACCCCTCCCTCAGTTCCCTATGAAACCTTTGCCCTCTCCTGTCCTGAGTTCGGCACGGGGTAGGCAGCATAATCAAGGACGAGTCGCACCCCGGCCGCTCCCTCTTCTCCCCTCTCCCAGCGGGCAAAAGGTATAGAAGTGTGAAAACGCACACCTCCAGATTCAGGGAGAGTTTCTTCCCAGCTGTTATCAGGCAACTGAACCATCCCACCACAACCAGAGAGCGGTCCTGAACTACTATCTACCTCAATGGAGACCCTTGGGCTATCTTTGATCGGACTTTACTGGCTTTATCTTGCACTAAATATTATTCATGTTATTCCCTTTATCCTGTATCTGTACACTGTGGACGGCTCGATTGTAATCAAGTATTGTCTTTCCGCTGACTGGTTGGCACGCAACAAAAGCCTTTCACTGTACCTCGGTACACGTGACAATAAACCTAGCTAAACTCTCAGCATAGACCTATGTCCTCTGGTTCTTGATTCCCCTACACTGGGCAAGAGACTCTGTGCGTTTAACCGATCTATTCCTCTCATGATCTTGTCCACCTCTATAAGATCATCTCTCATCCGCCTGCACTTCATGGAATAGAGACCCAGCCTGCTCATCCTCTCACCCCATAACTCAGGCCCTCGGGCCCAGACAACGTCCTCGTTAATGGGTTTACCATCACCAACCTCGCAGTGATCCAGGTGTATCTGTTGGCCTCGACAACACCTTCATGTAAACAATAGGTGCAGGAGTAGGCCATTCGGCCCTTCGAGTCAGCACCGACATTCAATGTGATCATGGCTACTGTGGATACTGTGGATAGGGTGAGCTGTTTTAAATATCTGGGAGTCCACATCTCTGAGGATATGACATGGACATCACACGCTGCAGCACTCGTGAGTAAGGCAAGGCAGTGCCTTTACCATCTCATGCAATTGAGGAAATTCAGAGTGTCTCCAAGGATCCTCCAGTGCTTCTACTCAGCAGCTGTGGAAAGCATCTTGTCCGGAAATATTACCATCTGGTTTGGGAATTCCTCTGCCCAGGACAAGAAGGCTCTGCAGAGAGTAGTGCGTTCGGCCGAACGCACTATGGGAACTTCACTCGCCCCCCTGCAGGAACTATACATCAGGAGGTGCAACTCCAGAGCCAATAAAATCATGGGAGACCCCTTCCACCCCTGCAACAGACTGTTCCAGCTGCTACGGTCAGGCAAACGCCTCCGTTGCCATGCGGTGAGAACAGAGAGGTTGAGAAGGAGTTTCTTCCCAGAGGCCATTCAGACCGTAAACTCCTATCTCACCAGGGACTAACTTCACTGAACCTTTTTCCTTCCGCCCACAATATTTAATATGTAAAAGAATATGTGTGATTCTGTTTGTAGTTTGTTTGGTTGTTTGTTTGTTTGTCTTTTTGCACAAAGTCCGCGAGCATTGCCACTTTTTATTTCACTGCACATCTCGTATGTGTACGTGACGAATAAACTTGACTTGACTTGGCTGATCAGGCAGCATTTGGAGCAGACCCATTGGAGTTGTTGACAGCATTTGGACGGCAAGGTGGCTACTGCCTCACAGCGCCGGAGACCCGGGTTCGATCCCGACTGCAGGGCGCTTGTCTGCACGGAGTTTGTACGTTCTCCCCGTGACCCGCGTGGGCTTTCCCCGGGTGCTCCAGTTTCCTCCCACGCTCCAAAGACGTGCAGGTTTGTAGGTTAATTGGCTTTGGTAAAGTTGTAAATGGTCCCTAGTTTGTGAGGTATAGTGCTAGTGTGTGAGGTGATCGCTGGCCGGCACGGAGTCGATGGGCCGAAGGGCCTGTCGCCGCGCTGTATCCCAAAAATCTGAATGTCTGAAGACTCTGAATGGTCACCATGGCAATTGTGGATCGACAGGATATGGGACATCGATGCTGGCTCTGATTTGTTCTCAGACCTTTCTTACACTTGTTCTTTGTACCTTTTCACATCTTTAGTTTCCCATCTCCTCACCTGACTCTGTCTGAAGACGGGTCTCGTTCCAAATGGTCACCCATTCCTTCTCTCCAGAGATGCTGCCTGTCCCGCGGTGTTACTCCAGCATTTTGTGTCTTTTTTCGGTGTGGACCAGCATCTGCAGTTCCTTCCCGCACAACCAGTGAATAGGTCTGTTTCACACACTGTGAGGGGAGCAATTAGTAATAGTGACCCCGTAGATAGACACAAAACTCAGCGGGACAGGCAGCGTCTCTGGAGAGACGGAATGGGTGACGTTTCGTGTCGAGACCCTTCTTCGGACAGAGAGTCAGGGGAGAGGGAGACAAAGCAAACAGAGATAAAATATAAGGTCGACAAAAGTACTGGAGAAACTCAGCAAAGAAATAGGCAACGTTTCGGAGAGGGGTGACAATACAATTTACATTTGGACAAAACCTTTCCAGTTACACAAAACGCGCATCTTCTCCTCCTCGCTGTGAAGGAAGGCAAAAAAAACATATCTCAAACAAGTGGTGGAGACATCTGGCTGAGGGAGAGCTGAGAAGGGGAGGGGAAAGTAAGGACTACCTGAAATTAGAGAAGCCAATGTTCATACCGCTGGGGTGCAAACTGCCCAAGATAAAAAAATATAATTGACTGGCGGGAGAACTGGGAAGGGGGAGGGATGGAGAGAGAGGGAAAGCAAGGGCTACTTGAAGTTAGAGAAGTCAATGTTCATACCGCTGGGGTGTAAACTGCCCAAGCGAAATATCAGGTGCTGTTCCTCCAATTAGCGCTGGGCCTCACTCTGGCAGTGGAGGAGGCCCGGGGCACAGAAAGGTCAGTGTGGGAATGGGAGGGGGATTTGAAGTGTTGAGCAACCGGGAGATCAGGTAGGTTTAGTCGAACTGAGCGGCGGTGTGTTCAGCGAAACGATAGCCGAACCCACGCTTGGTCTCGCCGATATCCAGGAGTCTGCTCCTGGAACAAACAGCGGATACAGTAGATGAGGTGGGACGGAGGTGCAGGTGAGCCTCTGCCTCACCTGGAAAGACCGTCGGGGTCCTTGGACGGAGTCGAGGTGGGGAGGTATAGGGACAGGTGTTGCATCTCCTGCGGTTCCCGCTGAGTTACTCCACATTTTTGAGTCAATCTTCGGTTTAAGCCAGCACCGGCAGATCCTTCCTGTACAGGAATAGTGGATTGATTCGCTGGGATCACAATTCTCGCCTCTCTGATACATTGGAAGACTCCGCGCCTGTTTTGCTCGCTGGATGAGTAATTGGAATAGCTTCTGTGGAATTTTATTTTCGTGTTCAAGAATGTGAGGAAGGAAATGGAGCGACAGAAAAAAGATCAGCCTGCTTGACATTAGAATTAACCCCCTCTGTATAACAGATGGGCAAAGATCAAGGCTGTTCAACACACCAACGTTTTTTGCTCTAGATTTAGATTTTATTATTGACAAGTCATACAGTGTGGAAACAGGCCCTTCGGCCCAACTTGCCCACACCCGCCAACAATGTTCAATCAATCAATGCAATCAATCAATCAATCAGTTTTATTCATCACATTGCACATCAGATTCAGATTCAGATTCAGATTCAATTTTAATTGTCATTGTCAGTGTACAGTACAGAGACAACGAAACACATAAAGTGCAATTGAAATGAATTTGTCAGCAGTGGTCCAATGATAAAGAACACACAAACACAATAAAAATTTAACACTGTGGTGGAAAGCACAGAAATTGGCCAGTCCTCCTCCATTTTCCCCCGTGGTCGGGACCTCAACCCGCCACAGCTATCGCTGCGGGCGTCCAGATGGTAAAAGTCAAGGTAAGTTCAGGATTGGCTCTTCCCCACCGGAGACCGCGGCTTCAGGCTGCCGGCTGCCGCGGGCCAGCGAAACAGAGCGCACCACCTCCGGCGAGCCCCTGTGAGGGCTCGCACACTCCACACCGAGAGTCTGCGCTGCGCTGCGCCCGGCGCTGAAGCCCCGGGCACGACTCCGGGAAAGGCCGCGCCGATTCTTGTTGTTAGGCCACGGGGGAGGCGATCTGGAAAAAGTCGCCTCTCCGTGGAGGAGGCGGCCGAAACGGTTTCCACCTCACCCCCCCCCCCCCCCACCCCCTCCCCCACACACAACACACAGAGGAACATTAAAAACATACATTAAAACATACTAAAAACCAAAAACCCCCCCCCCCCCCCCCCCCCCCAAAAAAATGGACACGCTGCTGGCTTGCAGCGCCCCCACCGACTTGGCTGTTGTCCCAGCTACACTAGTCCCACTTGCCTGCGCTTGGTCCATAACCCTCCAAACCTGTCCTTTCCATGTACCTGTCCAACTGATTCTTAAACGATGGGATAGTCCCAGCCTCACCTACCTCCTCTGGCAGCTCGTTCCATACACCCACCTCCCTTTCCGTGAAAAAGTTACCCCTCAGATTCCTATTAGATCTTTCACCCTTCACCTTGAACCTATGTCCTCTGGTCAGCGGAGAGGGAGACACTGAGATATGGAAGGGCAAGGTGTGAAAATGATATATCCAAGGGGACGATGATTAAGGAAGATGTAGAATGGATCATTGAAACTTTGTCTGCCCGCTTCCCTTCATGGATGCTGCCTGACCCGCCATGTTCCACCGGCACTTTGTTTCTTTGCTGAAGATTTTGCCCAATGTTCGGCACGGACATTGCGGGCCGAAGGGCCTATTCCTGTACTGTACTATCTTCTGGGCGGCATGGTGGCGCAGCGGTAGAGTTGCTGCTCTACAGCGCCAGAGACACGGGTTCAATCCTGACTATGGGTGCTTGTCTGTATGGAGGTCGTACTTTCTCCCTGTGACCTGCGTGGGTTTTCCCCGATATCTCCAGTTTCCTCCCACACTCCAAAGACGTACAAGTTTGTAGGTTAATTGGGTTTGTACAAATGTAAAATTGTCCCCAGTATGTGTAGGATAGTGTTAATGTGCGGGGATCACTGGTCGGCGCGGACTCAGTGGGCTGAAGGCTCTGTTTCCGTGCTGTATCTCTAAAATAAACTAAACTAAACTAAACTAAACTGAACTGAACTGAACTGAACTTAACTTAACCAAACTAAACTAAACTAAACTAACCATATAACCATATAACAATTACAGCACGGAAACAGGCCATCTCGGCCCTTCTAGTCCGTGCCGAAAACTTATTCTCCCCTAGTCCCATCTACCTGCACTCAGACCATAACCCTCCATTCCTTTCCCATCCATATACCTATCCAATTTATTTTTAAATGATAAAATCGAACCTGCCTCCACCACTTCCACTGGAAGCTCATTCCATACAGCTACCACTCTCTGAGCAAAGAAGTTCCCCCTCATGTTACCCCTAAACTTCTGTCCCTTAATTCTCAACTAAACTAAACTAAATTAAACTAAACTAAACTAAACTGAACTAAACTAAACTAAAGCACCATCTGCAGTCTCTTGTGTCTCCTGACAAAAAACTAATCTGACTCTGAAAATAGATATTGTATTTTAACCAAATCTTATTCTCTTCAGCGAATACACTGATGCACAATCAAACACCCCAGCAGCATCCCTTACGGTGTTATTAGCTCCTTCCAAAAATACTCAGAGGGAAGACCTATATAGCAATTAGCACTAAACTCTCTAATTAGATTGTTTACTTCAGTTTCAGTTTAGTTTATTGTCACGTGTAACCGAGGTACAGCTTTTGTTGCGCGCTAACCAGTCAGCAGAAAGACAATGCATGGTTACAATCGAGCCATTTACAGTGTATAGATACATGTTTAATAACCTTTAGTGCAAGGTAAAGCCAGCAAAGTCCGATCAAGGATAGTCCGAGGGTCACCAAAGAGGAAGGTAGTGGTTCAGGGCCGCTCTCTGGTTGTGGTGGGATGGTTCAGTTGCCTGATAACAGCTGGGAAGAAATTGGGAAGAGATTATTTAAAGGATAAATGTTTGCTTACGAAACTGGGAGAATCTTACTTCCTTTTTAAAAGTACAGCAGGGCTTGTTACCGAAGATGTGTCCAAACATCTGTCTGTTTGAACCCCCCCTTACCTATTACCTGCTACTCGAGGGGTGACCTTATGGGGGCGTTCAAAATCATGAGAGAAACAGAATCTCTTGCCCAGAGTAGGTGAACTGAGGACCAGAGGACATTGGTTTAAGGTGAAGGGGAAAAGATTTAATAGGAATCTGAAGGGGAACTATTTCACACAAAGGGTGGTGAATGTATGGAACGAGCTGCCGGAGGAGGTGGTTGAGGCAGGGACTGTCCCAACGTTTAAGAAACAGTTATGTTTAAGAAGGAACTGCAGGGTTTCGACCCGAAACATTGCCTATTTCCTTCGCTCCATAGATGCTGCTGCACTCGCTGAGTTTCTCCAGCACTTTTGTCTACCTTTAAGAAACAGTTAGACAGGTACATGGATAGGACAGGTTTGGAGGGATAAGGACCAAATGCAGGCAGGTGGGACTAGTGAAGCTGGGACATGTTGACCGGTGTGGGCAGGTTGGGCTGAATGGCCTCTTTCCATGCTGTATCACTCTATGACTCTCTGTCCTGCCCTCCTCTCTCCCAGCTTTCCTTCCGACCCCCCATGGTCATTCTGAAGAAGGGTCCCGATCCAAGATGTCTACGCACCCTTATAAGATCACCCCTCACCCTCTGATGCTTGAAGGAATAGTATCGTAGCCTGATCAACCTCTCCCTGTGGCTCAACCCCTTGAAAACTTCCCCATAAATCCTTCATATTGTTAGGGGCTAGTGGAATCAAGGGATATGGGGAGAAGGCAGGCACGGGTTATTGATTGGGGATGATCAGCCATGATCACAATGAATGGCGGTACTGGCTCAAAGGGCCGAATGGCCTCCTCCTGCACCTATTTCCTATGGTTCTATGTTTCTATAGCAGGATGACCAAAACAGAACGTAATACTCCAAGTATAACTTCATCAACATCTTGGTCCGAAAACACTAATGCAATCATCAAGAAAGCTCATCAGCGCCTCTACTTCCTGAGAAGACTACGGCGAGTCGGTTTGTCAAGGAAGACTCTCTCTAACTTCTACAGGTGCACAGTAGAGAGCATGCTGACCGGTTGCATCGTGGCTTGGTTTGGCAATTTGAGCGCCCTGGAGAGGAAAAGACTACAAAAAGTAGTAAACACTACCCAGTCCATCATCGGCTCTGACCTTCCTTCCATCGAGGGGATTTATCGCAGTCGCTGCCTCAAAAAGGCTGGCAGTATCATCAAAGACCCACACCATCCTGGCCACACACTCATCTCCCTGCTACCTTCAGGTAGAAGGTACAGGAGCCTGAAGACTGCAACGACCAGGTTCAGGAATAGCTACTTCCCCACAGCCATCAGGCTATTAAACCTGGCTCGGACAAAACTCTGATTATTAATAACCACTTTCTGCTATTTGCACTTTACCAGTTTATTTATTCATGTGTGTATATATTTATATCATGGTATATGGACACATTTATCTGTTTTGTAGTAAATGACTACTATGTTCTGTTGTGCTGAAGCAAAGCAAGAATTTCATTGTCCTATACAGGGACACATGACAATAAACACACTTGAACTTGAACTTGAACTTGATGTTCTCCAGAGATTCTCTCTGCCCGCTGAGTTACTCCAGCATTTTGTCTCTTTTTATAGTTGTAAACTAGCACCTGCCATTCCTTGTTTTCTACAGTTACAGTTTACACATTCACAGATGGCGTGCGTTGCAAAGTGACCGATGTGATAGTCTTGTCGTTATGCCTGTTCTGCTGCTTGTAACACATTCACCCACCGCCAGATTGCAGAGAGACTGGGGTGTGAAGGAATTGTTTATTCAAGACGGGATGCGAGCACTTGCTCCATTGTGTTTGTGGCACAGTTTCCTCGCTTTGCCTGAGGGCTGGCAACTGGGAAACTTGTTCATTGTTCAGTCTGAACAAGTGTCCCGACTCTGAATGTCATCAATAGACAATAGACAAGAGACAATAGGTGCAGGAGTAGGCCATTCGGCCCTTCGAGGCAGCACCGCCATTCAATGTGATCATGGCTGATCATCCCCAATCAGTACCCCGTTCCTGCCTTCTCCCCATATCTTTAAGAGCCCTATCTAGCTCTCTCTTGAAAGTATCCAGAGAACTGGCCTCCACTGCCCTCTGAGGCAGAGAATTCCACAGACTCACCACTCTCTGTGTGAAAAAAGTGTTTCCTCGTCTCAGTTCTAAATGGCTTACCCCTTATTCTTAAACTGTAGCCCCTGGTTCTGGACTCCCCCAACATCGGGAACATGTTTCCTGCCTCTAGCGTGTCCAAACCCATAATAATCTTATATGTTTCAATAAGATCTCCTCTCATCCTTCTAAACTCCAGAGTATAAAAGCTCAGCCGCTCCATTCTCTCAGCATATGACAGTCCCGCCCATCCCGGGAATTAATCTTGTGAACCTACGCTGCACTCACTCAATAGCAAGAATGTCCTTCCTCAAATTGTGGACCCAAAACTGCAAACAATACTCCAGGTGTGGTCTCACTAGGGCTCTGTACAAAAGCAGAAGGACCTCTTTGCTCCTATACTCAACTCCTCTTGTTATGAAGGCTAACATGCCATTTGCTTTCTTCACTCCCTGCTGTACCTGCATGCTTACTTTCATTGACCGATGAACAAGGACCCCCAGATCCCGTTGTACTTCCCCTTTTCCCAACTTGTCATCAGTCCGAAGAAAGGACCCGAACCGAAACTTCATCAGTCTGAAGAAAGGTTCAGTTTTGGGCATTTTCAGGTTTTTGAACATTTTCAGTAATAACTCGAGAAATAAAGCATGAAATTTTCAGATAAGGCAATTTCAGACTCCACGGGAAAAATCTCTACCGGGATATGTAAAATTTTCGAGATTATATGATTATACACAAACAAACATACAAACACACACACATCCGCATACAAAGATCAGACTTTTAAGTATATAGATAGGAGGGGTCCATACACCCACAACAAAGTTTGATGGGTGTATGGAATATCCGGAGGGGTAAATTGAGGCGGGAACGCTCTTTAGGAAAACATTCTAGACTGGTACATGGATAGGGCAGGTCTAGAGGGATATGGGCCAAACGCAGGCAGGTGGGACTAGTGTCGATGGGGCATGTTGGTCGGTTTGGCTAAGTTGAGCCAGTTTCCCCACTGTTAGAGTCTATGACTCTATGACTACGACACCTGGCACCTATTTTAACTTCATCTGAAAGCTTTGAAATCGTGAAATAATTAAGAAATTAACTTGAGAGAGCAATGAAATTGGAATTATAAAACATAACACGTTATTAAAAAAGGAAATTGGTTTTCATGAAGTGAATGGCTCAGTAGTGACAAAGGGAATGTAAAGGGAAAAGCGAAACATATTTCAGACATGGTTCCTAAAGTTGAAATCTCCAAAGTTGATTATGAGATGGATACAAAGCATCTTAGTGTAGTTGAAATTGGCAGCCTAATTAATTGAAGCCCGTTCCCACATGATAATGACAGGATTTACAAAACTTACAAAATTCCTAAGGGGTTGGACAGGCTAGATGCAGGAAGATTGTTCCCGATGTTGGGGAAGTCCAGAACAGGGGTCACAGTTTAAGGATAAGGGGGAAATCTTTTAGGACTGAGATGAGGAAATCAATTTTTACACAGAGAGTGGTGAATCTGTGGAATTCTCTGCCACAGAAGACGTAGCTGAGGCCACAGTTCATTGGCTATATTTAAGAGGGAGTTAGATGTGGCCCTTGTGGCTAAAGGGATCAGGGGGTATGGAGAGAAGGCAGGTACAGGATACTGAGTTGGATGATCAGCCATGATCATATTGAATGGCGGTGCAGGCTCGAAGGGCCGAATGGCCTACTCCTGCACCTATTTTCTATGTTTCTATGTTTCTATGATTATTTATCTTATGAATTTGATTGAGCGATTAAAATTAGCCCAGGGTAACTTTAGAAATCACTTTACTTTTGGGCTTGAGAGAAACAGCGGGAAAACAGGCCGTTTGGCACATCAGGTCCGCACCAACCAGTGATTACCACGTACACTTGCACTGTTGAACCCTAGGGACAATTTCCAATTTTTACCCAAGCCAATTAACCTACAAACCTTGTAAGGAAGGAACTGCAGATGCTGGGTAACACTGAAGATAGACACAAAGTGCAGGAGTGTAAAGCCCCCGTCCCACTTAGGAAACCTGAACGGAAACCTTTGGAGACTTTTCCCCCCACCCAAGGTTTCCGTGCGATTCCCGGAGGTTGCAGGTGGTTGCCGGAGGTTGCAGGTAGTGGAAGCAGGTAGGGAGACTGACAAAAACCTCCGGGAACCTCTGGGAACCGCACGGAAACCTTGGGTGGGGCGCAAAATCTCCAGAGGTTTCCGTTCAGGTTTCCTAAGTGGGACAGGGACATAACTCAGCAGGACAGGCAGCATCTCTGGAGAGAAGGAATAGATGGCATTTCGGGTCTAAGGAAGGGCCTCGACCCGAAACGTCACCTATTCCTTTTTGCTCCAGAGATGCTGCCTGACCCGTTGAGTTATTGCAGCATTTTGTGTCTAATCTACACACCTGTACGACTTTGGAGTGTGGGAGGAAACTGGAGCACCCAGAGAAAACCCACATGGTCACAGGGAGAATGTAGAAATTCCATACAGACAAGCACCCGTAGTCAGGATTGAACCCAACCCCATTCCCCTGCCTTCTCTCCGTAACCTCTGACACCCGCACTAACCAAGAATTTATATCCGCCTTAAAAATATCCACTGACTTGTCCTCAAGAATTCCACAGATTCACCACCTTTTTCTAACTAAAGAAATTCCTCCTCATCTCCTTCCTAAAGGAACGTCCTTTTATTCTGAGGCTGTGACTTCTGGTCCTGGAATCTCCCACTAGTGGAAACATCCTCTCCACATCCACTCTATCCAGGCCTTGCACAGTCACAATCACAGTCACAATCACAATAATACTTTATTAGCCAAGTGTGTTTTGTAACATACGAGGAATTTCATTTGCCAAGTCAGTCATATAAATAAAAAGCTACAACACAAAATATTCGGCAAGTTTCAACCAGGTCCACCCCCCCCCCCGTGCAGAACAAGGGGTCACCGTTTAAGGATAAAGGGTAAGTCTTTTATGACCGAGATGAGAAAAACATTTTTCACACAGAGAGTGATGAATCTCTGGAATTCTCTGCCACAGAAGGTAGTTGAGGCCAGTTCATTGGCTATATTTAAGAGGGGGTTAGATGTGGCCCTTGTGGCTGAAGGGATCAGGGGGTATGGAGAGAAGGCAGGTGCGGGATACTGAGTTGGATGATCAGCCATGATCATATTGAATGGTGGTGCAGGCTCGAAGGGCCGAATGGCCTACTCCTGCACCTATTTTCTATGTTTCTATGTTTCTATATTCCAAACTCATTTTAAACACACACAGCACACAAAACATGGTTGCAGAAAGCCCAAGAGGAATCGGATGAGTTAGGATCTGTTGCTGTGGAAGCTCAATGTTGATGCCAGAGGCTGCTGAAGTTCACCACACCAAGCCTCGACGAACGCACACTGGCAATGCCCTGCGAACCAACACTTGGCGGGATTGATGAGTTTGCCTGCAGCATACGGGAGCCAGATTTAGCTGCACTAATCCTGTAGGGGCTTACGGGATCTCTCTCCTGGAATCTGAGTTGTAAAGAGGACAGCTCAGACGGCCGACTAAGCAGATTTGTACCTGGCTGCTGAGTCCTGCATCTTTGGAACATCACCGATCACTGTCAGCTGGTTCTCACGGTGATCGCGCCCTCTGTCTCCAGGCAGCGGTAGAGTTGCTGCCTCACAGCGCCAGAGACCCGGGTTCTATCCCGACTACGGGCGCTTCTCTATTCGCCACAGCAACAGTACGTTCTCCCCGTGACCTGCGCGGGCTTTCTCAAGGAGCTACGGTTTCCCCCCACACTCCAAAGACGTACAGGTTTGTAGGTTAGAACACCAAACAGCTGGAGTAACTTAGCGGGTCAGGCAGCATATCTGGAGAAGTCAAGTCAAGTCAAGTCAAGTCAAGTCAAGTTTATTCGTTACATACACATACGAGGTGTGCAGTGAAATGAAAAGTGGCAATGCTCGCGGACTTTGTGCAAAAAGACAAACAAACAAACAACCAAACAAACTACAAACAGAATGGAACAGAATCACATGTTCTTTTACATATTAAATATTGTGGGCGGAAGGAAAAAGGGAAAGAAACAGCAATTAAAAAAAAAAAGCAGTAGCGTGGTACAGTAAAAGGAATAGGTGAAGTTTCGAGGTCGATTCCCTTCTTCAGACCCTAAACGCCACCCGTTCCTTCTCTCCAGGGATGCTGCCTGACCCACCAGCATTTTGTTTCTATCTGGGATGTGAACCAGCATCTGCAGTTCCTTCCTGCACAGGGTTGTAGGTTAAATGGCTTCAGTAAATTGTAAATTCTCGCTAGTGTGTGGAAGATAGTGTTAGTGTGCGGGGATTGCTGGTCTGCACAAACTCGGTGGGCAAACTCTTTCCCCCTCACTTTAAACCCATGTCCACTGGTTCTGTTTCCACGCTGTAACTATTGTCTATTGTCTATTGCAGCGGTGGGGAATCTGTGGCCTTAAGGCCTCATGCGGCCTTCTAAGCCATTAAGTACGGCCTTTTGAATGAATCCAAATTTTGTATAACAAATCTTTTTATTATTATTACTATGTTTTTGTTCATCTTTTATGATTATTATTTTAATCTTAAAATGAACGTATTTAAAATACCAAGGAGTAAAAGAAGATTCAACAAAATAATCCTCCCCGACTGACAGCCATAATTAAAACACTATTTAGTCGTGAGGGCTATTTTAACAAAATAATGTACATTTTGAAGTATATCTAATTGAAGTTTCTTGGATGAGGCCTTATTCGATTACAGCTAACTTAATGCGGCCTACCTCCATGAAAAGGTTCCCCAACCCTGGTCTATTGTCCATTAACTCTCAACTGAACTAACTAAACATCCCCTCAGAAAAACCCAGACACAAAATCCAGTCCTGTGGAGCATTGGGGAAATATTCAGTGAGACCGAGTTTATCTTCTTAGACACTGAATTGAAAAGAACTCCAACTGGAGGACCTGCTGTTTTAATCCAGCACTTTGTGTCTTCGCCCGAGTGAAAAAGTTGCCCCCGAAGTCCCTCTTAAATCTATCCCCCTCTCCTATTCTCTCTATTTTTTAAATTCACAACCCTGGGGAAAAAGATTGTGAACATTCATTTCACAAGATCATAAGGTCATGTGATAGGAGCAGAATTAGGCCATTCGGCCCATCAAGTCTACTCCGCCATTCACTCCCTCCTAACTCCATTCTCCTGCCTTTCCCCATAACCCTCGACAACTGTATTAAACAAGAAGCTGTTAATCTCTGCCTTAAAAATATCCATTGTCTTGGCCTCCACAGCCTTCTGTGGCAAAGAATTCCACAGATTCACCACCCTCTGACTAAAGAAATTCCTCCTCATCTCCTCATCTCCAAAACTGCATAACAAGATTCAAGATTCAAGATTCAATTTATTTGTCATTTGGACCCCTTGAGGTCCAAACAAAATGCCGTTTCTGCAGCCATACATTACAAACAAATAGATCCAAGACACAACATAATTTACATAAACATCCATCACATCGCTGTGATTGAAGGCCAAAAAAACTTATCTCTCCACTGCACTCCCCCCCGATGTCAGAGTCAAAGTCAAAGCCCCCGGCTGGCGATGGCGATTGTCCCGCGGCCATTAAAGCCACGCCGGGTGATGCAAGGTCGCACACCGGGTTCTTGGTGTTAGAGCCCCCGGCGTGCGCTCGCAGAGTCCCGCGGCCATTCCAAGCCGCGCGGGGCGGTGCTGTGAGGCCCCGCTCCAGGAGCTCTTCAACCCCGCAACTCAGGCGGGAGAAGTCGCCGTTGCGGGAGCCCTGAAAAGCGGTTTCCCTCCAGGGACCCGCGGGCTCCCGGTGCCGCCGTCCGCCAGACCCGCAGTTGCAGCCTCCGAATCTCCGGAGGTCGGGCCGCAGCAGCGCTCCAACACCGCTCCACCCGCTCTGGACTCGGCCAGCTCCGCGACGGTGAGGTGAGTCATCGGCACCAGAGCCCCCCGGTCTTCCTGTTGGAGGCCCCTCCTTGTTGCAGCCCCAACGATAACGTAGACCCGACAAAGAAAAGGTCGGGTCTCCCGTGCAGGGAGAGATTAAAGGTTCCCCCCTCCATCCCACCCCAACCCCCCCACACACACACACACACCCCAACAAAAAATAACAAAAACTAACATAACATAACAAAAACATAAAAACATAGACAAAAAATAATAAAAACGCGGACGGGCTGCAGAGGCCGCTGCTGACGAGAGTCGCGCCAACATACTGCAGGTGTGGTCTCACTAAATGATTTACTCCTTATTCTTAAACTGTGGCCCCTGGTTCTGGACTCCCCCAACATCGGGAACATGTTTCCTGCCTCTAGTGTGTCCAAGCCCTTAACAATCTTCTATGTTTCAATGAGATACCCTCTCATCCTTCTAAACTCCAGAGTGTACAAGCCCAGCTGCTCCATTCTCTCAGCATACGACAGGCCCCCCATCCCGGGAATTAACCTTGTAAACCTACGCTGCACTCCCTCAATAGCAAGAATGTCCTTCCTCAAATCAGATTGTGGATGATCAGCCATGATCATATTAAACGACGGTGTTGGCTCGAGGGGCCGAATTACCTACTCCTGCACCTATTGTCTATTGTCTGTTATCTCTGGAGAGAAGGAATGGTTGATGTTTCGGGTCGTGACCCTTCTTCAGACCTCAGAAATGACAAATCTCTCTCTCGCGCAAAACAGATGGTGTGGGAAGAATTCAGGGATAAGAATTCAAATTTTTAATTCAGCAATAGTTTGGAGTACTGCGCGTGGTTCTGGTCGGCCCTTTGAAGGGAGTATGTGAAGGCTTTGGAGAGGGGGGGAAGATGAGGTTTACCAGGGTGACAGACGCAAAGTGCTGGAGTAACTCCGCGGGTCAAGCAGCATCTCTGGAGAAAAAGGAATGGGTGACGTTTCATGTCAGGGGAACTTCTTCACACTGAAAGTAAAGTGGAGGGAACTGGAGGTAGGATAGGCCCGGACAAAGTAGCGGCGGCAACAGTCCTTTATGACTTTTGGTTTCCAGGCCCCCCCTCCCCTCATCTTTACTACAGATGTTCAGTTGCTCTACCCCTCCACCCCCCCCTCTCCCCCCCCCCCCCCCCCCCCCCACCGGAACTCCACCACCGTGCCACCATGCTGCCCAATGGGTCCAAAGCATTGGTCTTGGCAATATGGGCAGCACAGTGGCGCAGGAGTTCGATCCTGACCACGGGTGCTGTCGCTTCGGAGTTTGTACGTTCTCCCCATGACCCACTCCGGTTTTCTCCGGGCGCTCCGGTTTCCTCCCACGCTCCAAAGACGTGCAGGTTTGCAGGTTAATTAGTTTGGTGTCAAATGTAAAATTAGCCCTAGTGTGTGTGTGTGTGTGTGTGTGTGTGTGTGGGGGATAGGGTTAGTGTGCGGGGATGGATCGCTGGTCGGTGCGGACTCGGAGGGCCGAAGGGCCTGTTTCCGCGCTGTAATCTCGAAACCCTAAAACGAAACAATTTGTCGGGCACGGACTTTGCGGGCCGAAGGACCTGCTGCTGCGCAGTCCCGTGCTATGCTTTATGTTCTATGGGTCTACGGAAGCTCGGTCTGAAAGCATTTTCGATGGTGCTTTGTAAATAGTTTACTGGCAGCTTGTATATTTGCATTCGCTTAATTGCCAAGGCAAGACAGAAGGATTTTCAGAGACAAAGCAGATGGCTTCAGATTTCCTGTAACTACTTTTCCGATTATCTTCGTATAAATGGCACCAGAAACGTTACCATTACTGCTAATAAGGAATTCAGCACTCGAGTTTGAAAAATGATGACTTTGATACACTTTCTAAATCACTTTAAGTCGCTGTTGCAATTTCTTGCTCTGGGTAATGTGCAAACATCTTGTTAGTTGTGTGCAGTGTTAGAGTTGTGCCTTTTGGTTTAGCAACACAAAACTATCAATTCTTAATTAACAGATATCTAATCTTACTGCTTCTCGTTCCCAGAGTAAATGCTAAGGGTTCCTTTTCCACAATAGTCAGGGCTGCACAGAGAAACACAAAACAATGGGCGGCACGGTGGCGCAGCGGTAGAGTTGCTGCCTTACAGCGCCAGAGATCCGGGTTCGGTTCCGACTGTGGGCGCTTCTCTGCACGGAGCTTGTACGTTCTCCCCATTACCTCTGTGGGTTTTCTCCGGGATCTCCGGATTCCTCCCACACTCCAAAGACGTACAGGTTTGTGGGTTAATTGGCTTGGTGTAAATGTAAATTGTCCCCAGATTCTGTCGGATAGTCAGTTAGTGTGCGGGGACTCGGTGGTCCGGAGGGCCTGTTTCCGCGCTGTACCTCTAAACATCGACTGTCCATGTCCTCCGTAGATGTGAGAGGGGGCAAGATTGAAGACAGGGGTCGGCTAACCTACGGCCCCCGGGCCGAAGTCGGACCGCAACCCGAAATCATCCGGCCCGCAGGCGGATTTTTTTCCCCGTAATCATTTGGCCGTCGAGCGCCCCCAACCCCCCTCCCCGTGCATGGCCAAGCGCTTCCCTGAGTGCTTCCCCGAGCGCGGCCGAGCTCCCGTTGTACCACTTCCTGCGCAAAGCCCCCGGCATGGCTGCGCACCTTCTGTGAACACGTTTACGAAAGAACTGCAGATGCTGGAAAAATCGCAGATAGACAAATACGCAGGAGAAAATCAACGGGCGAGACATGCAAGGATTGCACGAGGCTGCCTCACCCGCTGAGTTTCTCCGGCATTTTTTGTCTACCTGCTGTGAACACGTGATTTGATGCCCGCCTGCCTGCCGGGATGGGTCGGATCCATGAGGGCTGGATCCATGTGTCTAATGCATTTCGTTGTCTCTGTACTGTACACTGACAATGACAATTAAAATTGAATCTGAATCTGAATCTGAGATGTGGCCCGCCATCCGCTCACAGACACGCGTCCCGGCCCCTGTGCAGAACAAGGTTGCCCACCCCTGCTTTAAGAGGAACCTAACGGGGCAGCTTCTTCACACAGTGGGTGGTGGTGGTGGCGTATGGAACGAGCTGCCAGAGAAGGTACTTGAGGCAGGGTACTGTAAAAAAACACGTAGACAGCTATGTGGCGGAAGGAACTGCAGATAGATACCAAAGATAGATACAAAATGCTGGAGTGCAGTTCTTCAAACGTTGCCTATTTCCTTCATTCCAGAGATGCTGCTGCACCCGCTGAGTTTCTCCAGCACTTTTGTCTACCTTCGATTTTCCAGCATCTGCAGTTCCTTCTTAAACACTTTGTCTTCTCCAATAAAGTTGAGTTTAGTTTTGTTTCATTTAGTTTACTTTAATTTAATTGTTTAGCTAAAATCCGATCAGCCACGATCACATTGAATGGCGGTGCTGGCTCGAAGGTCCTGTTTCCGCGCTGTATCTCTAAACTAAACATGGACCTGACCCAAAATGTCACCTGTCCATGTCTCCAGGGATTGTACCTGCTGAGTTACTCTAGCACGTTGTGTCCTTTTATGTATTAACCGGCACCTGTCTGAGGAAAGACATACTCCTAGATCTTCGGTTTCCTCCCACACTCCAAAGACGTACAGGTTTGTAGGTTGTTTGGCTTGGTATAATTGTAAACAGTCCCTTTTGTCTCCTAATCTGAGGAAAGACATTCGTGTCACAGAGGGAGTACAGAGAAAGTTCACCAGACTGATTCCTGGGATGTCAGGACTTTCATATGAAGAAAGACTGGATAGACTCGGCTTGTACTCGCTAGAATTTAGAAGATTGAGGGGGGATCTTATAGAAACGTACAAAATTCTTAGGGGGTTGGACAGGCTCGATGCAGGAAGATTGTTCCCGATGTTGGGGAAGTCCAGGACAAGGGGTCACAGTTTAAGGATAAAGGGGAAATCCTTTAGGACCAAGATGAGAAAAACATTTTTCACACAGAGAATGGTGAATCTCTGGAACCCTCTGCCACAGAAGGTAGTTGAGGCCACAGTTCATTGGCTATATTTAAGAGGGAGTTAGATGTGGCCCTTGTGGCTAAAGGGATCAGGGGGTATGGAGAGAAGGCAGGTACAGGATACCGAGCTGGATGATCAGCCATGATCATATTGAGTGGCGGTGCAGGCTGGAAGGGCCGAATGGCCTACTCCTGCACCTATTTTCTATGTTTCTATCTGCAGCTTTTTGTTTCTACTCTATACTAAGCACGTCATTGTTCCATCATCGACACAGATGATGATGATGCATGATGAGCGTTTGGTGGCATTGGGCCTGTACTCACTGGAGTTTAAAAGGAATTTAGAAGCTTGATCTTATATGTTTCAATAAGAATCCCTCTCATCCTTCTAAATGCCAGAGTATACAAGCCCAGCCGCTCCATTCTATCAATCTATGGCGGGACTGTCATCTCCTGAGGGAATGGAGCGGCTGGGCTTGTTTACTCTGGAATTTAGAAGGATGAGAGTGTATCTCATTGAAACATGTAAGATTATTAATAGGTTTGGACACACTAGAGGCAGGAAACATGTTCCCGATGTTGGGGGAGTCCAGATCCAGGGGCCACAGTTTAAGAATAAGGGGTAAACCATTTAGAACAGAGATGAGGAAACACTTTTTTGACAGAGAATTGTGAGTGTGGAATTATCTGCCTCAGAGGGCGGTGGAGGCCAGTTCTCTGGATATTTTCAAGAGAGAGCTAGATAGGGCTCTTAAAGATAGTGGAGTCAGGGGATATGCAGAGAAGGCAGGAGCGGGGTACTGATTGGGGATGGTCAGCCATGATCACATTGAATGGCAGTGTTGCGTCGAAGGGCCGAATGGCCTACTCCTGCACCTATTGTCTATTGTCTCATTGAAACTTACCGAATAGTCTTCTTTGAAAGGTCTGGATGTGGAAAGGATGTTTCCACGGGTGGGAGAGTCTCGGACCAGAGGGCACATCCTCAGAATAAAAGAATGAACCTTTAGAAAATAGATGTGAAGGAATTTATATAGTCAGAAGATGGTGAATGTGGAATAAATTGCCACAAAAGGCTGTGGAGGCCATGTCAATGGATATTTTTAAGGCAGAGATAGAATAATTCTCGATTAGTACGGGTGTCAGGGGTTATGGGGAGAAGGCAGGAGAATGGGGTTGAGAGTGAAATATAGATTAGTCACGATTGAATGGTGGAGCAAACCCGATGGGCCGAATGGCATAATTCTGCTCCACTGATTTATGAATTTATGATGGAGATTAAACAACATTAATGGAAGCAAATCATATCCGCGATGCACTAAAAATGTCCCCTTCATGAAGCAAGGGTCTTGGGAGAGGAAATTGCAGATGCCGTAACAACAACCTTTAAGAGTTCCATCCAAAAATTGTTTCTTTTGATCTTAGTTCTGCTATTTGAGAAACTAGGGCCTGTTTCCGTGCTTTATCTCTAAACTAAACTAAAATACAGCCAGAGGGAACAGGCCTTTGGTCCACCAAGTCCCAGTTAACCATCGATCACCCATCCACACTATGCTATCCCACCTTGTCGTCCACTCCCTACACACTAGGGGGCAATTTATTCGAAGCCAATTAACTCACAAACCCGCACATCTTTGGGATGTGGGAGGAAACCGGAGCACCTGGAGGAAACCCATGCTGTCACAGGGAGAACATGCAAATGCCACACACAGACAGCACCCGAGGTCAGGATCGAACCCGGGTCTTTGGTGCCGTGAGGCTGCGGCTGTTCAAGCTGTGCCGCTGTGCCAACCTTCAGTTGAGTTTATTGTCACGTGTACCGAGGTACAGTGAAAAGATTTTGTCTCGTGCTATCCAGTCAGCGGAAAGACAACACATGATTACAATCGACCCATATAGAGTGTACAGATACAAGATGAAGGGAATAACATTTAGTTCAAGATAAAGTCCAGTAAAGTCCGATTGAAGATAGTCTGAGGGTCTCCAATGATGTAGATGGTAGCTCAGGATCATAGAAACATAGAAACATAGAAACATAGAAAATAGGTGCAGGAGTAGGCCATTCGGCCCTAGTTATTCATAGGATGGTTCAGCTGCCTGATCATTTCTGGAAAGAAACTGTCCCTGAATCTGGAGGTGTGCATTTTCACATACCTATACCTTCTGTCCGATGGGAGAAGGGGGAAGAGGTGGTATGTTGGCGTAGCAGTAGAGTTGCTGCCTTACAGCGCCGGAGACCCGGGTTCGTTCCTGACCACGGGTGCTGTCTGTACGGAGTTTGTACGTTCACCCCGTGACCTGCGTTGGTTTACTCTGGGATAGAGTCATATAGAGTCATAGAGTGATACAGTGTGGAAACAGGCCCTTCGGCCCAACACGCCCACTCCGGCCAACAATGCCCCTGCTACCTTGGTCCCACTTGCCTGGGCTTGGTCCATATCCCTCTAAACCTGTCCAATCCATGTATTTGTCCAACTGTTTCTTAAATGATGGGATATTCCCAGCCTCAACTACCTGCTCTGGCAGTTTGTTCCATATACCCACCACCCTCTGTGTGAAAAAGTTACCCCTCAGATTCCTATTAAATTTTTTCCCCTTCACCTTGAACCTATGTCTTCTGGTCCTTGATTCCCCTACTGTGGGTAAAAGACTGTGCATCTACCCGATTTATTCCTCTCATGATTTTGTACACCTCTATAAGATCCCCCTCGTCCTCCTATGCTCCATGGAATAGAGACCCAGCCTACTCAACCTCTCCCTATAGTTCCCACCCTCTAGTCCTGGCAACATCCTCGTAAATCTTTTCTGAACAATTTCAAGCTTGACAACATCTTTCCTATAACATGAACACAATGTTCTAAATGCGGTCTCACCAACGTCTTATACAACTGCAACATGACCTCCCAACTTCTATACTCAATACTCTGTCTGATGAAGGCCAAAGTGCCAAAAGCCTTTTTGACCACCTTATCTACCTGCGACTCGACCTTCGAGGAACCATGCACCTGTACTCCTAGATCTTCGGTTTCCTCCCACACTCCAAAGACGTACAGGTTTGTAGGTTGATTGGCTTGGTATAATTGTAAACAGTCCCTTTTGTCTTCTAATCTGAGGAAAGACATTCGTGTCACAGAGGGAGTACAGAGAAAGTTCACCAGACTGATTCCTGGGATGTCAGGACTTTCATATGAAGAAAGACTGGATAGACTCGGCTTGTACTCGCTAGAATTTAGAAGATCGAGGGGGCATCTTATAGAAACTTACAGAATTCCTAAGGGGTTGGACAGGCTAGATGCAGGAAGATTGTTCCCGATGTTGGGGAAGTCCAGAACAAGAGGTTATAGTTTAAGGATAAGGGGGAAATCTTTTAGGACTGAGATGAGAAAAAACATTTTTCACACAGAGAGTGGTGAATCTCTGGAATTCTATGCCATGGAAGGTAGTTGAGGCCAGTTCATTGGCTATATTTAAGAGGGAGTTAGATGTGGCCCTTGTGGTTAAAGGGATCAGGGGGTATGGAGAGAAGGCAGGTACAGGATACTGAGTTGGATGATCAGCCATGATCATATTGAATGGCGGTGCAGGCTTGAAGGGCCGAATGGCCTACTCCTGCACCTATTTTCTATGTTTCAATGTTTCAATGTTTCTATGTGTGTGTGTGTGTAGGATCGTGTTAGTGTGCGGGGATCGCTGGTTGGCACGGTCTCGGTGGGCCGAAGGGCCTGTGTCCACGCTGTATCCCTGAACTAAACCACGAGGGGGCTGGCCTTAGATCATGCTGGCGGCCTTGCCGAGGCAGCGTGAAGTGTAGTCGGAGTGGAAGGAATCCTTTTTACATTTCTAATATCACCAAACATGTGTAGAGCCTTGGGGAGAATTTATGCGGTGTCTTCTCATGTTGCAAGGTACCTGAAAGGGCCTTTCGGTGACTGAAGTCCATTTTGAAGTCTGTGTGCCGTAATAATGAGCCGAACATGGCAGACAATTTGCACACAGTGTGCACTTAAAAACAGAAACATGGAAACAACCAGATAATCATTATTTAAGTGATTTTGATGGAATAAATATTGGCCAGGATTCAAGGAATATTAAAATAGCAGCGTCCGCCGAGAGAACAGATGGAGTCTCAGTTTATTTGAAATAGAACGTTTGGCTGAATACCCGTCCCTGCGCAGTTGAAGCAACGGCGCAGCACGATGCCACGACTGCCCTTGCATTTCACTGCAGTGGAGGAACCAGGTTTTCAAGGCAGAGTTGACCTTGAGGCGCTGAGCTATGCGTTTTGATTTTGGTTTTAGAGATACACTTTGGAGACAGACCCTCCGACCCACCGGTACACCGCGCTGGCCCGGTTTGTAATGAAGTATTAAAGGTAGACTCAAAAATGCTGGAGACACTCAGCGGGTGAGGCAGCATCTATGGAGCGAAGGAATAGGTGACGTTTCGGTTCCAGACTGATGCGGAGTTGGTGGGGGGGGGGAAAAAGACAGTGGGCTGTGGGAGAGCTGGGAAGGGGAGGGGAAGGAGGGAGGGAGAAAACAAGGACTGCCTGAAATTGGAGAAGTCAATGTTCATATCGCTGGGAGGTACACAAAATTGCTGGAGAAACTCAGCGGGTGCAGCAGCATCTATGGAGCAAAGGAAATAGGCAACGTTTCGGGCCGAAATCCTTCTTCAGACTGATCCGGGGTTTTACACGAGTTTACTTTAGAGATATGGCGCGTAAACAGGCCCGTCGGCCCACCGTCCCCGCAACGACCAGCGATCCCCCCGCACGCTAACGCTATCCTACGCACACTAAGCACAATTTTTTTTTTACATTTACCAAGCCAATTTTCCTCCCGACCCGCACGTCTTTGGAGTGTGGGAGGAGACCGAAGATCTCGGAGCAAACCCACGCAGGTCACGGGGAGAACGTACAAACTCCGTGCAGACGGCACCCGTTGTCGGGATCGATCTCGGGCCTCCGGCGCTGCAAGCGCGCGCTGTAAGGCAGCTACACTCCCGCTGCACCACCGTGCCCGCACGTACAGTCTTTCTGCTTGGCTGGATGGCACGCAACTGTACCTCGGCGCACGTGACAATAAACAAAACTGAGTCTGAGCTGACCACCGATCATCACTAGTACACAAGTTCTATCCTACGCACTAGGGATAATTTACAGAAGCCAATGATCCTACAAACCTGCACGGTGGGGCAGCGGTAGAGTTGCTGTCTTACAGCACCAGAGACCTGGGTTCGATCCTGGCTGCGGGTGCTGTCTGTACATAATTTGTACGTTCTCCCCGTGACCTGCGTGGGTTTTCTCCGGATTCTCTGGTTTCCCTCCCACACTCCAAAGACGTACAGGTTTGTAGGCTAAATGACTTGGTAAAAAAATTATGTCAATTGTTGCTAGTGTGTGTGTAGGATAGTGTTGGTGTACTGGGATCGCTGGCCGGCATGGACTCAATGGGCCGAAGGGCCCGTTTCCTCGCTGTATCTCCAGGACTAAATTAAACGCCTGGAGAAAACCCCCGGAATTCATGGGGAGAACGTAAAAACTCCGTACAGACAGCAGCCGTAATCGGGATCAAACCCGGGTCTCTGGCGCTGTAAGGCAGCAACATGTGTCAGGAGTGAATGGGAAATTGGGATAACATAGGACTAGTGGGAACGGGTGATCGATGGTCGGCATGGACTTGGTGGGCCAAAGGGCCTATTTCCATGCTGTATCTCTAAGCTGCAAAAATCTGCGATTTTGTGCAGTCTTGGGCAGAGCTGTCCCCAAACCAAGTTGTGTATCAGAACACGGTGGCGCAGCGGTAGAGTCGCTGCGTTACAGCGCCAGAGACCCGGGTTCAACCCCGACTACTGGTGCTGTCTGTATGGAGTTTAAACGTTCTCGCTGTCACGACATGGATTTTTGCTGAGAAATCCCTCCCACACTCTAAAGGTTTGTAAGTTAATTAGCTTGGTATAAACGTAAATTGTCCCTAGTGTGTGTAGTTTAGTTTAGTTTAGAGATACAGCGAGGAAACAGGCCCTTCGGCTCACCGGGTCCCCACCGACCAGCGATCCCCGCACATTCAGAACAAGGGGTCACAGTTTAAGGATAAGGGGGAAATCTTTTAGGTCCGAGATGAGAAAAACATTTTTCACACAGAGAGTGGTGAATCTGTGGAATTCTCTGCCATAGAATGTAGTTGAGGCCAGTTCATTGGCTATATTTAAGAGGGAGTTAGATGTGGCCCTTGTGGTTAAAGGTATCAGGGGATATGGAGAGAAGGCAGGTACGGGATACTGAGTTGGATGATCAGTCATGATCATATTGAATGGCGGTGCAGGCTCGAAGGGCCGAATGGCCTACTCCTGCACCTATTTTCTATGTTTCTATTAACACTACACTACACACACTAGGGACATTTTTTACATTTACCAAGCCAATTAACCTACAAACCTGCACGTCTTTGGAGTGTGGAAGGAAACCGATGATCTCGGTGAAAACCCACGCGGGTCACGGGGAAAACGTACAAACTCCGTACAGACAGCACCCGTAGTCGGGATCGAACCCGGGCCTCTGGCGCTGTAAGGAAATAAACCAAGTAGAGAATGGATGAGAAAATGGGATAACAAAGAACTAGCAGGACCTGGTGATTGATGGACAGTGGGCCAAAGGGCCTGTTTCCATACTGTACCTCTAAACTACACAATTCTGCAATTTCTTGCCGTCTTGGGCAGAGCTGCTCGTAAACGAAGCTGCGAATCAGGAACCTTTTACAGCACCTTTTGCAAAGCGGAGGCTGAGCAGTCATTTGATTAAAATATTACTTATATTTATATTTCCAAAATAAATTTCCTTGCAAAGTGGCAATAAAGATGATAGCTCACTGGAAGAATTTAAACTTAGTGAAGACTCCAAATGTGCCGAAATCACACGGTCTCAGAACACGCAAAGATTCATATCAGAGGTGAAATCGGCCATTAGATTATGATTTGGGAACTTCACTCTCCCCCCTGCAGGAACTATACAACAGGAGGTGCAACTCCAGAGCAAACAAAATCATGAGAGACCTCTTCCACCCCTGCAACGGACTGTTCCAGCCGCTACGGTCAGGCAAACGCCTCCGTTGCCATGCAGTGAGAACGGAGAGGTTGAGAAGGAGTTTCTTCCCAGAGGCAATTCGGACTGTAAATGCCTTTCTCACCAGGGACTAACTCTACAGAACGTTTTTCCTTCTATTATTTATTATGTAAAAGAATATGTGTGTTATGATTGTGTTTATAATTTGTTTGGTTGTTTTGTTGTTTGTCTTTTGCACAAAAAAGTCCGCGAGCATTGCCACTTTCATTTCACTGCACATCTCGTATGTGTATGTGACAAATAAACTTGACTTGACTTGACTTGACTTGACTTGACTTGACTTGATTTCCGCCTGACAAAGTAGATGGGTTCTATTTCCTGGAGACGTTCAGACATTCACAAGATGGTTTAATATTTGCGATATTTACTGGATATCTCACAATGGCCTAAATTATTATTATTAACCAGGTCAGACATTTACAAGGAAGGATCTTTGGTCAATGGGAAAAAAAGACCTGTATTTACATAAATATCCGCACGGTGGCACAGCGGTAGAGTTGCCGCCTCACAGCGCCAGAGACCCAGGGTTCGATCCTGATCACGGGTGCTGTCTGTACAAAGGGAGTTTGTACGTTCTCCCCGTGACCTGCGTGGGTTTACTCCAAGATCTTCGGTTTCATCCCACAATCCTAAGACGTACAGGTTTGTAGGTTAATTGACTTGGTATAATTGTAAATTGTTCCTAGTGTGTGTAGGATAGTGTTAGTGTGCGGGGATCGCTGGTCGGCACGGACTCGGTGGGCCGAAGGGCCTGTTTCCACGCTGTATCTAAACTAAGCAAAATGTAAATGGGGCAGTATTAGGCCATTCAATCATGGGTGATCTATCTTTCCCTCTCAACCCCATTCTCCTGCCTTCTCCCCATAATGTATTCAAAACGTATTCAAGAGAGAGTTAGATCTAGCTCTTAGGGCTAACGGAATCAAGGGATATGGGGAGAAAGCAGGGATGGGGATCTAATTTTGGTGGTGCTGGTTCAAAGGGCCAAATGGCCTCCTCCTGCAATTATTTTCTATGTTTCTATATTCCCTGACACCCGTACTAATCAAGAATCTATCTATCTTGAAAATATCCACTGACTTGGGCCTCCACAGCTTTCTGTGGCAATTTAGTTCCACAGATTCACCACCCTCTGACGAATCTCCTTCCTTAAAGCTTGTCCCTTTATTCTGAGGCTGTGGCCTCTGGCCCTGGACTCTCCCACGGGTGGGAACATTCTCGCCACATCCACTCTGTCCAGGTCTTCCAGGTCTCAGAACGTCTAGCAGGAGTTTGGATGGAGCTCCCTTCTGGATGAACAGGCAAATCCACTCAGTCTGTTAACAACAGCAAATCCACCATAGATACTGTGAAGGAAGGAACTGCATATGTTGATTTTCACTGAAGATGGACACAAAATGCCGGAGTTAAGGGCCTGTCTCACTTGCCGATATTTGCCGGCGTCATATCAGAGTCGCCAAGATGTTTTGAACATTTCAAAATCCAGCGGCGACAAAAAAAAGGACACGACACGTGAAAAAACTCCGCGCTTCATACGTCAACATGCCACGACACCGCCGCATCATACCTCATCACGCCATGTCACGCCATGTCACGCCATGTCACGCCGCGTAGGTGACCTGATACATCAGCCAATGATGCCGGCAGTCGCCGAAAAAAAACCGCCAAGTGGGACAGGCCCTTTAACTCAGCGGGACAGGCAGCGTCTCTGGAGAGAAGGAATGGGTGACGTTTTTCTGGGTCGAGACCCTTCTTCGAACCGAGAGTCAGGGGCGAAAGGAGACACAGAGGGAGGATGCGGTCCAGGGACAAATGTGTGACAAAGAGATCAAGGAGGATGAAGGTGACAACGAGGACACACAGAGGTAACATTTATTCATTGGGGTCAAAACTGAGTCAAACTGACAATGAAGCAAACGGGGAGGGGGGGGGGGGGGGGGGGGTTGGAGAGAGAGGGGGAAGCAAGTGTTACTTGACGCTAGAGATACTCCTGCATCAGGCAGCTTGGTGGACACGGTAAGAGCTCAGCAGGGATCTAACTTTGCTTACAAGGGAATGCAGCCTGAAAGAGACAGGTAAAACTAATGAATCGTAAAAAACATGGACTCGTGCTGTGAGATGACTTACATCTCGGGGGTGGGGGGGGAAGCTTGACAGCACTGATGTGCGATGGTTGTGAGGTCTGATGTTCAAGTGGATCAGTATTTAGGTTTGTAACTACGCTTCAGTCTCTTGCTTTTAGCTGCGAGCCGGCGGGCCCGATAATGCACTTTTCCCTGGGCATCCGTGTGAGGCATCGATATCAACTCGCTTCTGAAGTCTCGCAACATGTAATCTTTTCGGCCCATTACTTTGAGTCCCGCCAATCAATTCAAAATGAAATACCACATATTAAAGCACAGGGAATGCCTTAAATTAGCAGCTCAATAATCGAACTGCCAGAGGAGATAGTTCAGTTTAGTTCAGCGTTTAGTTTTAATTTAGTTTAGCATAGAGATACAGCGAGGAAATAGGCCCTTCGGCCCACCGGGTCCACGCCGGCCAGCGATCCCCGCACACTAACACTATCTGACACACACATTAGGGACAATTTTTTTTTTTCAACAAGCCAATTAACCTACAGACCTGTACGTCTTTGGAGTGTGGAAGGAAACTGAAGATCTCGGAGAAAACCCACGCAGGTCACGGGGAGAACGTACAAACTCCAGCACCAGTAGCCGGGATCGAACCCGGGTCTTACAGAGCCCTAGTGAGACCACACCTGGAGTATTGTGTGCAGTTCTGGTCCCCTAATTTGAGGAAGGACATTCTTGCTATTGAGGGAGTGCAGCGTAGGTTCACAAGGTTAATTCACAGGATGGTGGGACTGTCATATGCTGAGTGAATGGAGCAGCTGGGCTTGTACACTCTGGAGTTTAGAAGGATGAGAGGGAATCTCATTGATACATATAAGATTGTTAAGGGCTTGGACACACTAGAGGCAGGAAACATGTTCCCGATGCTGGGGGAGTCCAGAATCAGGGGCCACAGTTTAAGGATAAGGGGTAAGCCTTTTAGAACGGAGATGAGGAAACACTTTTTCTCACAGAGAGTTGTGAGTCTGTGAAATCGTCTGCCTCAGAGGGCGGTGGAGGCCGGTTCTCTGGATACTTTTATGAAAGAGCTAGATAGGGCTCTTAAAGATAGCGGAGTCAGGGGATATGGGGGGAAGGCAGGAACGGGGTACTGATTGGGGATGATCAGCCATGATCACATTGAATGGCGGTGCTGGCTCGAAGGGCCGAATGGCCTACTCCTGCACCTATTGTCTATTGTCTATTATCTCCGGTGCTGCATTCGCTGTCAGTCAGCAACTCTACCGCTGCGCCACCGTGATTAGTTTATTATATTGTCACGTGTACCTAGGTACAGTGAAAATATGTTGTTGCGTGCTAACCAGTTAGCGGAAAGAATATACATGATGTTGATTTAATTTAATCTTTCATGTATCTTGTTGTGTTTTATGACTGTTGGCAGATCAATTTCCCTCCTGGGATAAATAAAGCTTTATCATATCGTATCGGGTATACAGGATACAGCATATAAATGATATACAGGTAAGAGACCCAGGTTCGATCCCGACTACGGGAGCTGTCTGTACGGAGTTTGTACGTTCTCCCCGTCACCTGCGTGGGTTTTCTCCAGGTGCTCCGGTTTCCTCCCACACTCCAAAGACGTACAGATTTCGTAGGCTAATTGGCGTCGGTAAAATCGGAAATTGTCCATAGGGTGTAAGATGGTGCTTGTGTACGGGGTGATCGCTGGTCAGCATGCACTCAGTGGGCCGAAGGGCCTGTTTCCACGCTGTATCTCAGAAGAAAGGAATGGATCATGGGAGACCCCTTCCACCCCTGCAACGGACTGTTCCAGGTGCTCCGGTCAGGCAAACGCCTCCGTTGCCATGCGGTGAGAACGGAGAGGTTGAGAAGGAGTTTCTTCCCAGAGGCAATTCGGACTGTAAACGCCTATCTCACCAGGGACTAACTCTACTGAACGTTTTTCCTTCCATTATTTATTATGTAAAAGAATATGTGTGTTATGATTGTGTTTATAATTTGTTTGGTTGTTTTGTTGTTTGTCTTTTGCACAAAAGTCCGCGAGCATTGCCACTTTCATTTCACTGCACATCTCGTATGTGTATGTGACAAATAAACTTGACTTGACTTGACTTGACTTGACTTGGATAGGGTGAAATATTGTTTCTACCAGGGTAGTGGAATCAAGAACCAGAGGGTAGACAGAAAATGCTGGAGTAACTCAACGGCACAGGCAGCATCTGTGGAGAGAAGGAATGGGTGACGTTTCGGGTCGTGACCCTCCTTGAGACTCGAAATGTCAATAGACAATAGACAATAGACAATAGACAATAGATAATAGGTGCAGGAGTAGGCCATTTGGCCCTTCAAGCCAGTAATGCCATTCAATGTGATCATGGCTGATCATCCACAATCAGTACCCCATTCCTGCCATCTCCCCATATCCCTTAACTCCACTATCCCTAAGAGCTCTATTCAATTTAATTCAATTTTCAATTTAAAACTTTATTGGCATGATAAAAAAACATTGTTATATTGCCAAAGTATAAAACATGACATACATATTTGAAATGCATAAATATAAATACAAGTATACAGTGTATGGATAGGTATGTCCCTGTACATAAACTTGCAATAGGCCGATAGCCCTTTATTGATTGCTACACGTTCTTGTAGCTGTAAGCAGTACAACACAATAGCAAGTTCAATATTAATTTCTAAGTGTTAGTTAATGTCGATTAGTGTGTGCGTACACATGTGCATGTTGGTCATTCGCCGTCTCTCAGGTTGTGGCATGCTGTTACGTATTGTGCACCAAGATGTGCCGTATTTCCTTCGCCAAGAATTATTCTTAGTTTTGATGTATCGTCTAGTCCTTAAAGTCAGGGGTTGCCACACTGAGTTTGTCAAAGTGTGCTTTCCTTGTTTTGTCAAATTTTGGGCATTTTAGGAGGAAGTGCACCTCTGTTTCAACCTCATCTGTAAAACAGTGGCCGCATATTCCGTTTTCTCTTGGTTGCCAGAATCTCTTCTGTCTTCCTTTTTCAACTGCCATATAGTGGTCACTTAACCTGTATTTGGTGAGGGTCTGTCTCTGCTTTATGTCTCTAACAGTTGAGAGATAGTCTGCCAATTTATAATCTCTTTTTAGGGAACGGTAACATTCTAATCTGCTTTGGCTTTTGGTTTCTTTATCCTAATGTTCCAAGTACGTTTCTTTACATTGTTTGATAATTTGGTTCACTCTAACTGGTGATTGGGGGGTCAGTATTGATCTGGAGCCAAAGGTACACAAAAATGCTGGAGAAACTCAGTGGGTGCAGCAGCATCTATGGAGCGAAGGAAACGTTTCGGGCCGAAACCCTTCTTCAGACTGATCTGGGGCCAGTCAGGGTTTAACTGGATAGGGTTTAACTGAATAGGGGTAGTTAGTCTCAGTACCAACTGACACAGGGAACTCTTTTCTGGTTCCCATCTCTTGAAAACATCCAGAGAACCAGCCTCCACCGCCCTCGGAGGCAGAGAATTCCACAGACAACACTCTGGGTGAAAAAAATATCCTCGTCTCCGTTCTAAATGGCTTACCACTTATTCTTAAACTGTGGCCCCTGGTTCTGGACTCCCCCAACATTGGGAACATGTTTCCTGCCTCTAGTGTGTCCAAACCCTTAATAATCTTATATGTTTCAATAAGATACCCTCTCATCCTTCTAAATTCCAGAGTATACAAGCCCAGCCGCTCCAATCTATCAACATATGGCAGTCCCGCCATCCCTGGAATTAACCTGGTGAACCTACGCTGCACTCCCTCAATTGCAAGAATGTCCTCCCTCAAGTTTGGAGATCAAAACTGCTGACCCATGCCTTCTCTCCAGGGACACTGCCTGTCCCGCTGAGTTACTCCAGCTTTTTGTGCCTATCTTGGGTTTAAAACCAGCATCTGCAGTTCCCCCCTACACAAAGAACCAGAGGACATAGGTTACTCCAGTTAATGTTTCTTACGTCCAAATGTTCAAAGTGGAACAAATTTAATAAGCCTCTGAGAGTAAACCTTGATTAGTTTACAAGGTGATCAATACCCTCTGATTAGATTTAACGTCTGCCAAACAGTCTGACACTCTCTGAATACTGCTCTATGTGAAATGTTCAACTTTTACACTAGATCCTTCCTGCAGAGTCTGATTCATAGAACAATAGAGTCTAGAGGCAGCAGTGCGTTATTGTTCTATAAACCTGAAACAGAACAATCAATATCTTACTTGCAGCAGCACACCAGATATTTAGTCTGTGCTTCAGAGATACAGCGTGGAAGCTGGTCCTTCGGCCCACCGAATCCGCGCCAATCCGCGCCAATCAGCGACCCCCCTTCCCCCGTACACTAACACTATCCTACACACACTGGGGACAATTTATAATTTTACCAAATCAACCTACAAACCTGCACGTCTTTGGAGTGTGGGAGGAAACCGGAGCACTCGGAGGAAACCCACTCGGTCACGGGGAGAACGTACAAACTCCTTGTAAACAGCACCTGCAGTCAAGAGTGAACCCGGGTCGCTAGCATTGTAAGGCAGCAACTTTAAGGGCTTGTCCCACTTGGACCGTCATTTACACGACAGGCCGGTAGTGACAGACGCGCAACGGTCACGCACGTCATCGTGCGCCCGCAACGGCCGTCTGGAGCGCGTGACGTCATTTGAAGATGGACACAAAATGCTGGAGTAACTCAGCGGGACCGGCAGCATCTCTGGAGAGTAGCAATGGATGATGTTTCGGGTTGGGACTCTCGTTCAGTCTGAAGAAGGGTCTCGACCCGAAACGTCACCCAATGCTTCCCTCCAGAGATGCTGCCGGTCCCGCTGAGTTACTCCTGCATTTTGTGTCTATCTCCAATCGTCTTGGCCCCGCTCTGGGAGTAGGAGTGGGGGCGGATCTGGACCTCAACGGCCGTGAGCCCCAGGCCGAGCTCGGCGATCGTTTGGCTGCTTCTGCTGCTGTTGGAGTTGAGACGTTGCGCCGCGCCTGGGTCTTGGGCCTGTCCCACTTTGGCCGTCAGTTCCGCGACAGGCCGTTGGCGCGCGAAGATTTAGTGCAGGACGAAGTCCTCTCTCCTCCACGCCACTCCACACTCCTCCACACCACTCCATGCGCCCGTCCCGCACTACCCACACGCTACCCACACGCTACCCACATGCTACCCACACGCTACCCACACGCTACCCACACACTACCCACATGCTACCCACGCGCGAATGACAGCCAAGTGGGTCAGGCCCTTTACAACTGCGCCACCATGCTGCCTATTAGGGTCTTATCGTGGGATTAAAGTCTCATCTTAAAGGATTAACTCAGAAAGGATGAAGCTAGTTCCTATGAATAATGGGAGACTAGCTACTAAGACCAGATGATAAAAATGTTACTAATCAAATAAAAGTTGCTGCCTCACAGCGCTGGAGACCCGGGTTCGATCCTGACCACGGGTGCTGTCTGTACGGAGTTTGCACGTTCTCCCCGTGACCTGCGTGTGTTTTTCCGGTTCCCTCGGTTACCTCCCACACTCCAATGATGCGTGGGTTTGTCGGCTAATTGCTCTAGCGTGCGTAGGCGTGTATCAGTGTACGGGGTGATCGCTGGTCGGCGCGGACTCGTTCGGCCGAATCGCCTGTACCTTTAAAGTCTAAAGTCCAAATTGGAAAAATAAGAGAACTAAGTATTCACACTTTCTCTTCACCTCACAGAAGAAAGAAAATGTACATCTTAATTATCATCTACCAGAGCAGAATTAATACTCCAGTTTTTTTGCATTGGACTCGATGTAAAGTTTAGTTTTCATAATGATATCAATGTCCTACTAATAGGATGCTTGAAAACCTTGGCACGAATGGATAATTTTATTCAACATCCCTGCTCAGATTTGTGCTTTGCCAGCGAGATGAATATTTAAATTGATAAACTAACACTTTATTAAATTGTAACGATGGCGACAGAGCTAAAAGTTCAGCGGAGAGAAAGTTAAATTGAGATTTAAATACTATTCTGCTTTATGTCACAACACTGCCGCGGAAGTGAATACTTTCACCTGAACATAGACACAAAAATGCTGGAGTAACTGGAGCGATACGGGCAGCATCATTGGGGAGAAGGAATGGGCGACGTTTCGGGTCGAGACCCTTCTTCAGACTGAGAGTCGGGGGAGGGCCTCGACCAGAAACATCACCACCCTTTGTGTCAGAAACCTGCTCAGTTTACCTCCTTTAAACTTTGTCCCTCTGACCTTCGGAGGTTGACCTCCAGACTTACACACTAGGTAAGGGCTGCCTACCAGAGCTGGTCGAGGGAGACACAACACGATACGATACGATAGAACTTTATTTATCCCAGGAGGGAAATTGGTCTGTGAACAGTCATAAAAACACAAAATTACATGAAACATTAAATTACATTGGCAATTGACAATAGACAATAGACAATAGACAATAGGTGCAGGAGTAGGCCATTCGGCCCTTTGGCCCTTCGAGCCAGCACCGCCATTCAATGTGATCATGGCTGATCATCCCCAATCAGTACCCCGTTCCTGCCTTCTCCCCATATCCCCTGACTCCGCTATTTTTAAGAGCTCTATCTAGCTCTCTCTTGAAAGCATCCAGAGAACCTGCCTCCACCGCCCCCTGAGGCAGAGAATTCCACAGATGAATTGATGAATGGAAAGTCGAGGACTGGGGATGTGCAAAGATTGGGGGGTGAGGGGAGTCAGTCTACCCCACCACAGAAGGGGGAGGAGTTGTACAGTTTGATAGCCACGGGGAAGAAGGATCTCCTGTGGCGTTCTGTGCTGCATCTTAGTGGGGACCAGTCTGTTGCTGAAAGTGCTCCTCAGGTTGACCAGTGAGTGTCACGGAGGGGGTGAGCTGTATTGTCCAGGATGCTCCGCAGTTTGAGGAGCATCCTCCCCTCCAAGACCCACCTCCCGTGAATCCAAATCCAACTCCAACTACGCCTCCAGGACGGAGCCAGCCTTTCCGATGAGATTGTTGATCCTGTTGGCATCCGCGGCACCCGGAGAAAATCCACGCGGTCACAGGGAGTACGTGCAAGCTCCGTACAGACGGCATCCTAAGTCAGGATCAAACCTGGGTCTCTGGTGCTGTAAGGCAGCAACTCTACCGCTGCGCCACCATGCTGCCCCCCCCCCCATCTTTATTTAAGGTCATCAATCTGAAACATTGGTTCCGTTTGTCTCTCCACAGCTGCTGCCTGACCAGTTGAGCATTTCTGGGATCTTCCACTTTTATTTCAGGTTTCCATCATCTGCGGTAATTCTGGGGAAAACTGAAGCTTCACCGTTGCTCAACCGGTGCAGACTCCCACGGAAACGACACAAAGTGCTGGAGTAATTCTGCAGGTCAGGCAGCATCACCTGTAGAACATAGATAGATGATTGAAGTAACAAGGAACTGCAGACGCTGGTTTACAAAAAAAGGACACGTTTGTAGTGCTGGAGTAACTCGACGGGTCCGGCAGCATCTCTGGAGCCTGAAGAAGAGTCACGACTTGAAACATCACCGGCTCCTTTTTGTTCCAGAGATGTTGCCTGACCCGTTGAGTAACTCCAGCATTTTGTGGCTATCTCTGGAGAACTAGGATAGCTGATGTTTCATTTTGAGCCTCTGATTGTTAGGGGTGGAGGGGGGGGGAAGAATGTTGGAAGAGATGAGAGGCAGGACAAAGCATGGCAGGATAAACCTGAATTAACATGAAACCATATGTGTAAGAATGAATGAATAAGTTTATTGGCCAAGTATTCACATACAAGGAATTTGCCTTGGTGCTCCGCCCGCAAGTGACAATATAACACACAGTGACAGTTAGGAAATGACACATAAAACATTAATAATAAAATATTATTGATTAAACATGTGAATTAAATAAATTACCAGAGAAAAACGAGGCTACAGACTTTTGGTTATTGAGTCGAGCTACTGCTTGTGGATAAAAGCTGTTTTTATGTCTGGCTGTGGCGGATTTGACAGTCGCCTTCCAGAGGGAAGTGATTCAAAGAGTTTGTGGACAGGGTGAGAGGGGTCGGAGATGATCTTACCCACTCGCTTCCTGGCCCTTGCAGTGTACAGTTCATCAATGGGGGGAATGTTGCAGTAAATAAGGAACTCTCTGTCCTGGGTCTCCTCCATTGCCAGAGTGAGCAACACCGGAAATTGGAGGAACAGCACCTCATATTCCGCCTGGGCAGTTTGCATCCTGATGGCATTAACGTAGAATTCTCCCAATTTTGCTAGCTCTTGCTGTCTCCTCCCCTTCCTTAACCCTCGAGCTGTCTCCTCCCATCCCCCATCAGGCTCCTCCTCCTCCCTTTTTCCTTCCTTCTCCCCCCCACCCCCCATCAGTCTGAAGAAGGGTTTCGGCCCGAAACGGCGCCTATTTCCTTCGCTCCATAGATGCTGCTGCACCCGCTGAGTTTCTCCAGCAATTTTGTGTACCTAAGGAACTAAAGATTCTTATAGAAACTTACAAAATGCTTAAGGGGTTGGACAGGCTAGATGCAGGAAGATTGTTCCCGATGTTAGGGAAGTCCAGGACAAGGGGTCACAGCTTAAGGACAAGGGGGAAATCCTTTAAAACCGAGATGAGAAGAACTTTTTTCACACAGAGAGTGGTGAATCTCTGGAACTCTCTGCCACAGAGGGTAGTTGAGGCCAGTTCATTGGCTATATTTAAGAGGGAGTTAGATATGGCCCTTGTGGCTGAGGGGATCAGGGGGTATGGAGAGAAGGCAGGTACGGGATACTGAGTTGGATGATCAGCCATGATCATATTGAATGGCGGTGCAGGCTCGAAGGGCCGAATGGCCTACTCCTGCACCTAATTTCTATGTTTCTATGTCTAAGATGCTGGTTTACACTGAAGATAGACACAAGTTGCTGGAGTAACTCAGCTGTATCGGTCTTGATACTATCAGAAAAATGCCCATAGGTTTAACCAGTATGTAAAGGAATTCTGTTTTTTTTGAGGCACAGAAGAGTTATTTGCTTTTTAATTGAGCTGTCACATGTAAATTGCTTAATTTTAAGAATAATTTATTAATTTGGGTCCAAAGTACTGTAAAGGCAGCGGTTGAATATGTTTCATAGAATATGTCTCATTCAGTTTTCAATATGACAGAGTACAGTCCTAATTGATTCTATTTATACATATAAATTAAGAACACTTGCCGTTACCCATTAAGATGGTGAGGCCAATTATGAAGAGAGTTTGTTGCGTTTTGAGTTAAAGAAGAAGTTCTTCATCCAATTACCTTCGTTTGAATATGTTAATTGTTACCATTAATAAATTATCACTAATCACGGCTTCCATAATGGGTTTTTTTTTTTTGCATGAAATATTGGGGAAAAGTTTGTGTTTCAAGAGACCTCTTTTACATATATGTAAATCACATCTCGTCAGGACTATGAATCATATATAATTATGCCAAGTTATTATACTGCCAGAGTTTTGAAAAGTATCATTCTTTTCTATCAGCAGGGCAAAGAAGATCATCAAAGACAGCTCCCATCCTGCGTTTGGACTGTTCAACCTGCTGCCCTCTGGAAGGCGCTATAGGTGCATCAAATCCAGGACAAACAGACTCAGGAATAGTTGCTTTCCGAGAATTATATCTACTATAAATTCAAATTCACACATGCACTGACTACACCGCCCAACACGGACTTCCATCTGTATATATATATATATGTATGTAGCGCCGCAGAATTTGTGCACCTATTCCCCCCCCCCCCCATCTCCCTTCTGTTTTTTGTTTTTTCTGTTTCTTGTTTTTTGTGCTAAAATTGTATGTATGCACTGAGTACGAGCAGCTTTCAGTTTCACTGTACATGTATAGTGACAATAAATGGCATATCTATCTATATCTATATCTATCTATATCTATCTATCTATATCTATCTATATCTATTCTTGACTATTCGGAATGGACGGATGATATGGAGCTGCGATGAACACTAGGATCGGGTTGATGTGGCTTCACCCCTGTAAGAGCAAATTGCAATTGTGGTGGGTGAACTGAACAGCCGAGGAATAATGAATTCACACTGTGTAAATTGGAGCAGTAGCTGACTGTTCATTGCCAATGTACATAATACCGTGGATTGTCACCTTGTCGTGGTGGAGAAGCTTGTGTGTGGTCCTGAGATCCTGAGAGCGATGACGTCTGGAACTATCTACGCTCCTGGGAGGGCCACCCATGGCGGTAAGGTCAAGAGGGGAGGTCTCTGACAAAGAGCAATCCAAGCAACACCTCAACGGTGGAACAGGCGGAGGACGATGGCTGACCTTAGTGGAGCGTCACAACGGCTGGGAAGGCGGATGGATGAAGGCTGCAGCAGAAAAGGGTCTCCGGTCGTCTTGGACTCCATGCCACTGGATCCTGACCCAGATCTGTCAAGGACCGTGGGGTGGCTGTCTGTGCACCAGTCTCCCCACGTCAAACAAAGTCACGCACAGGCGTCCTCCATATAGGGAATACCACCCTGGAGATACCCATGGTTGGCAAGCCATGACCGAAGGGGGTCCTAAGAAGAATAATGAATTAATTGATATCATAATGTCAGTAGAAAATTCTGGACACACGCAGAAATTAGTGACAGTTTCGAAATGCTCTTCCCTTTAGACGAGTCATAAATTCAGTCGTTAAGATGACCATTAAGAAGACCTGGAAAGTTACTGTTTTAGAACTAGGTGATGTGTGTGAATCATTATGACTTAGGCACACTCCCTTTCTTTTTTGTTTAACCATATAACAATTACAGCACGGAAACAGGCCATCTCGACCCTTCTAGTCCGTGCCGAACACATAATCTCCCCATTAGCTTTAGCTCTACCTCCGTTGGATTCTCTGCTCATTTATTTTCTTTTCTCAAGTCCCTCTTCTCTTTAGGGCCTTTGTTGTTTTTTTAATATATATATATTTTCAATTTATTTATTTATTGTTTCCTTTTTCTCACTTTCGCTTAAAGCACGCAGACTACTTAACCATCATCATTCATTTAACGCCAACTACTGCGCACTCCACTCCACTACTATCCTCATTCTCCTCTTCTTTCTCTTTTCTCTTTTTCTATTATTGTTTAAATTTTTTTTTTTTTAAATGTACACAAAATGTATTATGTTGCATATCATGTTTGAGATGTATGTACACATTGCTTCCAATAAAAATAAAAATTTTTTAAAAAAAAGACCATTCGGCCCATCGATTCTACTCCGCCATTCAATCATGGCTGATCTTTCATATGAAGAAAGACTGGATAGACTCGGTTTGTACTCGCTAGAATTTAGAAGATTGAGGGGGGATCTTATAGAAACTTACAACATTTTGAAGGGGTTGGACAGGCTAGATGCAGGAAGATTGTTCCCGATGTTGGGGGAAGTCCAGAACAAGGGGTCACAGTTTAAGGATAAGGGGGAAATCTTTTAGAACCGAGATAAGGAAAACTTTTTTCACACAGAGAGTGGTGAAACTCTGGAATTCTCTGCCGCAGAAGGTAGTTGAGGCCAGTTCATTGCCTATATTTAAGAGGGAGTTAGATGTGGCCCTTGTCGCTAAAGGGGTCAGGGGGTATGGAGAGAAGGCAGGTACAGGATACTGAGTTGGATGATCAGCCATGATCATATTGAATGGCGGTGCAGTCTCGAAGGGCCGAATGGCCTACTCCTGCACCTATTTTCTATGTTTCTATGTTTCTATCTATCGGAGGGAATTCACGAGCTCTGTCTCTACGGAGTTTGCACGTTCTCCCCGTGGCCTGCGTGGGTTTTCTCCTGAGATCTCTGGTTTCTTCTCACACGCCAAGGACGTGCAGGTTCGTAGGTTAATCAGCTTGGTATATTTATAAATTGTCTCTAAGTGTGTGTAGGATAGTGTTAGTGTACAGTGATCGCCGATCGGAGCGGACACGGTGGGCCGAAGGGCCAGTTTCCGCGCTGTATCTCTAATCTAAACTAAATCTCGGAGGAAACCCACGCAGGTCATCGGGAGAACGTAAAAAAAAAAACTCTGTACATCCTGGACAACATTTCCTATGAAAGCACTTTAAAGGTCTTGTTGTTGGAGTAATGGAAGTGGCATAGCAGTAAATCTGTGTGTGGCAAACTTTCCATGCTAGCAATGAGAAAACGAGCAGATAATGGCCCAGAATTTGTGGTTGTAATGGCGTTGAAATTGTTGCTTTTATATGCCAATACTCAGTGGGGCGGACAGCAACTGCTGGTGGTGTCAGCTCAAGCAGTTTAGTTTTAGTTGAGGGACACAGGGCGGAAACAGGCCCTTCGGCCCACCTAGTCCGTGCAGACCAGCGGTCCCCGCACATTAACGCTATCTCCTGCGCACACTAGGGCCGATTTTTACATTTACACCAAGCCAATTAACCTACAAACCTTGTAAGTCTTTGGAGTTTGGGAGGAAGCCGGAGATCTCGGAGAAAACCTGCTGTGGTCACGGGGGGAACGTGCAAACTCCGCGCAGACAGCATGTCGGGATGGAACCCGGGTCTCTGGCGCAGTGAGGCAGCAATTCTACCACTGCGCCACCGTGGCTGCCCAGTCCAACCATCTGCCTATCAACCAAGCCCCTCCCCCATCCCCCCACCCCTGTCCAGTTCAACCCTGGAAAAACCCTAAATATGTGCCGCGGAGACCATCTCCTTCATCATATCGCTGCCACGGGTGTGACTTCTTTAGACTTTAGATTTCAGGACGCTGGGAAGAATTACGATGGATGTTGCCAGGATTCGAAGGGCCTGAGCTGCAGGGAGATGTTGAGCAGGATGGGACTCTATTCCTTGGAGCGCAGGAGGATGAGGGGTGATCTTATAGAGGTGTACAAAACCGTGAGAGGCATAAGATTGTGTAGCCACAGGGAGTGTTTTTCACAGAATAGGGGAATCGAGAAACAGAGGACATAGGTTTAAGGTGGGGAGGGATAGATTTAATAGGAATCTGAGTGGTAACTTTTTGGTGGGTGTATGGAACGAGCTGCCAGAGGATGTAGTTGAAGCTGGGACTATCCCAACGTTTAAGAACAATTTAGACAGGTACATGGATAGGACTGGAATAACCCAGCGGGTCAGGCAGCATCTCTGGAGAAAATGGATAGGTGACATTTCACAGAGTGCTGGAGTAATTCAGCGGGTCAGGCAGCATCTGCGGAGAACATGGATAGGTGACGTTTCATAGAGTGCTGGAGTAACTCAGCAGGTCAGGCAGCATCTGTGGAGAACATGGATAGGTGATGTTTCACAGAGTGCTGGAGTAACTCAGCGGGTCAGGCAGCATCTGTGGAGAACATGGATAGGGAACGTTTCATAGAGTGCTGGAGTAATTCAGCGGGTCAGGCAGCATCTCTGGAGAACATGGATAGGTGATGTTTCACAGAGTGCTGGAGTAACTCAGCGGGTCAGGCAGCATCTGTGGAGAACATGGATAGGTGATGTTTCACAGAGTGCTGGAGTAACTCAGCGGGTCAGGCAGCATCTCTGGAGAACATGGATAGGTAACATTTCACAGAGGATCCTTCTTCAAACTGAGTTAAGAAAGCTGGGTGAGAGGAAAGGCAGAGCAAGGCAGGTAATAGTTGTAAGGTTGACTGATAGACCATATGGTGCCAGCACAATAACCTGGCTCTCAACAAGCAAAACCAAGGAAGTGATTGTGGACTATGGAAAGGGTAGGATGGGGACCCACAATCCCGTTTATATCATCAGGACGATGGAGAAAAGGGTCAAGAGCTTCAAATTCCTGGGTGTGCATATTTCCGAAGATCTTTCCTGGTCCCTGCACGCTGATGCAATCATAAAGAGAGCACATCAGCGCCTCTACTTCCTGAGAAGATTGCGGAGAGTCGATATGTCCAAGAGGACTCTCTCGAATTTCTACAGGTGCACAGTGGAGAGCATGCTGACCGGTTGCATCGTGGCTTGGTTCGGCAACTTGAGCGTCCAGGAGCGGAAAAGAATGCAGAAAGTTGTGACCACTGCCAAGACCATCACCGGCTCTGACCTCCCCAACATCGAGGGGATCTATCGCAGTCGCTGCCTCAAAAAGGCTGGCAACAACATCAAGGACCCACACCATCCTGGGCCACACACTCATCTCTCCGCTACTATCAGGTAGAAGGTACAGGAGCCTGAAATCTGCAACATCCGGGTTCAGGAATAGCTACTTCCCCACAGCCATCAGGCTATTAAACTTGCCATCAAACAAACTCTGAACTATAACAGCGTATTGCGCTTTATCTGTTCATTTAAAGTGTGTATCTATATGGTCTATGCTATATAGACACACCGATCTGTTCTGTATTTATGCCTACAATATTCTGTTGTGCCGCAGCAAGCAAGAATTTCATTGTCCTATGTGGGACACATGACAATAAACTCTCTTGACTTGACTTGACACAGGTGAGGGGGGAGTGGCTGATAGGCAGATGGTTGTAATAAAGGCCAGAGTTTAAGCCTGTAGTTGTGAGGGAGATCCGGATTGAAGAGTTGCAAATTGTGAAGCTGGAGGAAGGAATGCAAGGGGGGGGGTAAATAGGTGCGAGTGCGAGTGGGGTACAGAGGGGGACTGTCGTGAGTAGTGGGGGGGAGAAGAGCAAAGGAGAACCTGGCGTGGTATACTTTGTAACTTTGTCAGTGCCCTGTATGTGGCGATCATTTGCATACCTTTCTGCGCGGAGTTTGCACGTTCTCCCCGTGACCTGCGCGGGTTTCCTCCGATCGGTTTCCTTCCACACTCTAAACACGTACAGGTTTGTAGGTTAACTTGCTTGGTAAATGTAAAAATTATCCCTAGTGGGCGTAGGATAGTGTTAGCCTGCGGGGATCGCTGGTCGGGGCGGACTCGGTGGGCCGAAGGGCCTGTTTCCGCGCTGTATCTCTAAACTAAACCAAACTAAACTAAACGTTTAAGAAAGAACTGTAGATGCTGGAAAAATCGAAGGTAGACAAAAATGCTGGAGAAACTCGGGTGAGGCAGCATCTATGAAGAAGGGTTTTGGCCCAAAACGTTGCTAATTTCCTTTGTTCCATAGATGCTGCCTCACCCGCTAAGTTTCTCCAGCATTTTTTGTCTTCCTACAGCATCTGCAGTTCCTTCTTAAATTATGGGAGAAACTCATTTTGCACAATCCATCATCTTTATAGAAAACCTTTTTCATTACAAGTTCCTATTTAAATGAGAGGATCAATTTGCAATCTCCTAATTTCCAGTTGCTATGAACACTATTAAATAGACGTGTTTCTACAAAATGCGTGAAAATAATCCCTACAAAACATTTCACCTGACATAAAATAATTGCACTCAAATTATCTCAGATTCATCTCGGAGATTCTTTTTCCAAATAAATACCGCATGTCCTTCGGTTAAGACAAATGATTTTGTGCAAATCCAGTTATATTCTTTCAGTTTTAGACAATAGTCAATAGGTGCAGGAGTAGGCCATTCGGCCCTTCGAGCCAGCACCGCCATTCAATGTGATCATGGCTGATCATCCCCAATCAGTACCCCGTTCCTGCCTTCTCCCCATATCCCCTGACTCCGCTATCTTTAAGAGCCCTATCTAGCCCTTTCTTGAAAGTATCCAGAGAACTGGCCTCCACCGCCCTCTGAGGCAGAGAATTCCACAGACTCACAACTCTCTGTGTGAAAAAGTGTTTCCTCATCTCCGTTCTAAATGGCTTACTCCTTATTCTTAAACAGTGGCCCCTGGTTCTGGACTCCCCCAACATCGGGAACATGTTTCCTTCCCCCAAACTGTCCAAACCCTTAATAATCTGAAATGTTTCAATAAGAATCCCTCTCATCCTTCTAAACTCCAGAGTGTACAAGCCCAGCTGTTCGATTCTCTCAGCATATGACAGTCCCTCCATCTCGGGAATTAACCTTGTAAGTTCATTCTCAGTTTAGTTTATTGTCAAGTGTACCGAGGTACAGTGAAAAGCTTTTGTTGCGTGCTAACCAGTCAGCGGAAAGACAATGCATGATTACAATCCAGCCATTCCCAGTGTACAGATACATGAAAAGTGCAACTTAAAGCCAGTAAAGTCCGCCCAAAAATAGCCCGAGAGGCAACAATGAGGTGGATGGCAGCTCAGGACCGTACTCGAGTTGTTGATACGATGGTTCAGTTGCCTGATAACAGCTGGGAAGAAACTGTCCCTGAGTCTGGAGGTGTGCGTTTTCACACACCTATATCTTTTGCCCGATGGGAGAAGGGAGAAGAGGTGGCACGGTGGCGCAGAGGTAGAGTTGCTGCCTCGCAGCGCCAGAGACCCGGGTTCGATCCTGACCTCGGGTGCTGTCTGTACGGAGTTTGTACATTCTCACCGTACATTTCTCCGGGTGCTCCGGTTTTCTCCCACATTCCAAAGACGTGCAGGTTTGTCGGTTAATTGGCTTTCTGTAAATTGTCCCCCAGTGTGTGTATGGGGTGATCGCTGGCTGGCACGGGCTCGGAAGGGCCGAAGGGTCTGTTTCCAAGCTATGTCTCTAAACTCAACTAAACTGGCTTGGTTAAGTTCAGTTTAATTTATTGTCACGTGTACCGAGGTACAGTGAAAACTGCCTGCTCACCAGTCTGCGGCAAGACAATACACGATTACAATCTAGCCTTTCCGCAGTGTACAGATACGTTCAACGACTCCTTCTGTGGTTAACAATTCCCTGAGCTAAGAGTTGCGATTTCTAGCCAGGCAGCCCAGGACTGTTCTGAACTGGTTCCGTAAGTTCTCGGAGCAGAATTAGGCCATTTGGCCCATCAAATCTATCTCCGGTGTAAACCAGCATCTGCATTTCTTTCCTACACCTGACAATGGGGAAAACAGCTGTCTGACGAAGGGTTTCGACCCGAAACGTCACCCATTCCTTCTCTCCAGAGGTGCTGCCTGTCCCGCTGAGTTACTCCAGCATTTTGTGTCTATCTTTCACTTCACTAACCGTTTAATGGGCCCGTCCCACTTAGGCGATTTTTTTCGGCGCTGACTGCAACGGCAAACTACCGACAACCGGCGACCCATTAGGACGTCCACCTACGACCGCACCGCACCTACGACAGCCTACGTCCACCCGCGGCAAGCTACGACAAGGTAGACCCTGTCGGCGACAACTGAAGACGATTCAGTCGCCGGTACCTGTCGCCGGTTGGCGTAGGTTGACGTAGGTAGTCGCCAATTGTATTCACCGAAGTCAGCACCCGGCCACAACCATCGACAGCACCTGCGTCAGGAGAAGTCAAGCGACGCTCATTGGCGCCAAGACACTGTGGCCGACTCTCGCCGAAAAGTTTTGAACATGTTGAAAATCCAGTGGCGATCAGATAGACGCTACGACTCATTGGGCGACTGAGGAGACTACTCACGGCCATGCAGGTGACATCCCGGCAACTAGTTAGTCACCTAAAAAATTGCCTAAGTGGGACAGAAGCACTAGTCTTCCAGCCTCCCATCCCTACTCCCAATAATGTATGGTCTGCAGGCTTTTAATTCAAAGTGACTTAATCCAATTTTAACAACAACATTTCCCACTTTATTGCATTATTTATGCCTCTTAATTCGCATGACTGGATAATACAAATTTTTTTTATTGCAAAAATTGACTTTGAATTATCTCGAATAGATTACATATCCATTACTTTTATTAGCATTCCAGTGGATATTGTCTAATTCATCACAAAGTTGTAATGAAGCAATAAAGAGTTTGCATTTATAGAGGACCTCAGAATGGCCCAAGGCATTTTAGAGTCGAAGGTACAGATGTAATTGTTCGACAGAGGCATTCACGACTGCCCGATTTGAAGACAATATGCTCCGCTGAACACCAAATGCAAAATAACCGCAAAGTGATACAGCGGGGAAACAAGCCCATCGGCCCAACCTGCCCAAAACGACCAACGTGTCCCATCTAATCTAATCCTACCTTCCTGCGTTTGACCCATATCCCTCTAAACCTGTCCTATCCATGTATCTGTCTAATTTCTTCTTAAACGTTGTGATAGTCCCAGCCTCAACTACCGCCTCTGGCAGTCTCGACCCGAAATGTCACCTATTCCTTCGCTCCATAGATGCTGCCTCACCCGCTGAGTTTCTCCAGCATTTTTGTCCACCTTCAATTTTTCCAGCATCTGCAGTTCCTTCTTAAACATAGGAATCTGAGGGGTAACTTTTTCACCCAAATGGTGGTGGGTGCATGGAACGTTGTCTACCTCAGATTCCTATGACATCTTTCTGCCAGAGGAGGTAGTTGAGGCTGGGACTATCACAACGTCGAGACCCAAAACGTCACCTATACCTTCGCTCCATAGATGCTGCCTCGCCCGCTGAGTTTCTCCAGCATTTTTGTCTACGTCAGATTCCTATGAAATCTTTCCCACATCACCTTAAACCTGTGCCCCCCTGATTCTAAATTCCCCCACTCTGGGCAAAAGACTACATCTATTCCTCTCATGATTTTAAACACCTCGATGAGATAACCCCTAATCCTCCTGCGCTCCAAGGAATAAAGTCCTAGCCTGAGTGTGTTATTGTTCTAGAAGCCTGAAATGGAACAATCAATATCTTACTTGCAGCAGCACACCAGATATTTAGACTTTGCTTCAGAGATACAGCGGGGAAACAGGCCCTTCGGCCCACCGAGTCCGTGCCGTTCAGCGATCACCCCGTACACTCTCACTATCCAACACACACTATGAACAATTAAAAATTTGAATGAATCAACCTACAAACCTGCAGGTCTTTGGAGTGTGGGAGGAAACCGGAGCACCCGGAGAAAACCTACTCGGTCACAGGGGGAACATGCATGAAACTCCTTGTAAACAGCACCTGTAGTCAGGAGTGAACCCGGGTCACTGGCGTTGTAAGGCAGCAACTTTAAAGGTCTGTCCCACTTGGGCCGTCATTTACGCGACATGCTGGTGGTGACAGTCACACACGATGGTCGCGCGGATCCTCATGCGCCCGCACGGCCGTCTGGAAACATAGAAACATAGAAATTAGGTGCAGGAGGAGGCCATTCGGCCCTTCGAGCCTGCACCGCCATTCAATATGATCATGGCTGATCATCCAACTCAGTATCCCGTACCTGCCTTCTCTCCATACCCCCTGATCCCCTTGGCCACAAGGGCCACATCTAACTCCCTCTTAAATATAGCCAATGAACTGGCCTCAACTACCCTCTGTGGGAGAGAGTTCCAGAGATTCACCACTCTCTGTGTGAAAAAAGTTCTCCTCATCTCGGTTTTAAAGGATTTCCCCCTTATCCTTAAGCTGTGACCCCTTGTCCTGGACTTCCCCAACATCGGGAACAATCTTCCTGCATCTAGCCTGTCCAACCCCTTAAGAATTTTGTAAGTTTCTATAAGATCCCCCCTCAATCTCCTAAATTCTAGAGACTGGAGCGTGTGACGTCATTTGAAGAGACACAAAATGCCGGAGTAACTCAGCGGGACCGGCAGCATCTCAGGAGAGAAGCAACGGATGATGTTTCGGGTCTGAAGAAGGGTCCCGACCCGAAACGTCACCCATTGCTTCTCTCCAGAGGTGCTGCCGGTCCCGCTGAGTTACTCCAGCATTTTGTGTCTATCTTCAATTTTCTTCGCCCCGCTCTGGGAGTAGAAGTGGGGGCGGATCCGGACCGCAATGGCCGTGAACCCCAGGATGAGTTCGGCGATGGTTTGCCTGCTTCTGCTGCTGTTGGAGTTGAGACGTTGCGCCGTTATATTTATCTGTTTAAGAAAGAATTGCAGATGCTGGAAAAATCGAAGGTAGATAAAAATGCTGGAGAAACTCAGCGTGTGAAGAAGCATCTATGGAGCGAAGGAATAGGTGACGTTTTGGGTCGAGACATTCTCTGTCTGAAGAAGTCTGAAGAAGGGTCTCGACCCGAAACGTCACCTTTTCCTTTGCTCCTGAATCTGAAGAAGGGTCGAAACCTGAAACATCACCCAGATGTGTTCTCCACAGATGCTGCTTGACCAGCTGAGGTCCTTTTTGTGTATTAACCAACATTTCCTTAATCTGCAGTTCCTTGTTTGTGCAACTGAAGGGCCTGTTTCCGTGCTGTATCTCTAAAGTTAGGTCGGGCTCTTAAAGATAGCGGAGTCAGGGGATATGGGGACAATGCAGGAACGGGGTACTGATTGGGGATGATCAGCCATGATCACAGTGGATGGCGGTGCTGGCTCGAAGGGCCACATTGTTTCCACATTGTTTCTCTTGAGATCACACCTTCCCGAGCCAACATTGGGCCGTCTGAACACTGCCCTGCCTGAAGTCACTTGTGGTGAGCCCGGATTAGTCCTGGTCTGCTCTCACCTCCAGCTCTTCACCCCCCCTCCCCCAAATAGGTCCCAAAGAAGGGTCCCAAAACAAAATGTCACCCAGTCTTTTTCTCCAGAGATGCTGCCTGACCCGCTGTGTTACTCCAGCGCTTTGTGTCTATCTTTGGTATAAACCAGTACCTGCAGTTCCTTCTTACAGAAGGAATGGAAGTGTTCTTCACATGCATCTTTTAGAGACGTGCAGAGAAGGGCCAGCAGAGCGGTGCAGCAGTCGAGTTGTGGGTTCGACCCTGCCTACGGGTGCTGTCTGTCGGGTGTTTTATGTTCCCTTTATGACCGCGTGGGTTTTCTCCGGGCGACTCTACACTTTAAACTACGGCCCGCGGGCCACATCCGGCCCGCCACGAGATTTTATCCGGCCCGCAGCAAGCTCTTAACACGTTCCGTGCGGCGGGCTACTTAGCGGGTTCTGTGGTAGCGCGGGAACTTACACGTCAGTTTGCCGCAAGTTATCAAGTTGAGGGTTTGTGCGCAGCTGTAGACAGGTTACCATTAGTTGTACGTGAATAATACCCAAGGATGCAGTGCTGCCGGAGGTCACTGGAGCTCAGCGGGGCACTGCTCCGACATCTCCAGTTCTTTGTTTCCGCATTAAATTAGAGCTGTTCTATCCTCGAGCAGCATGAACGAGGTTTCCACCTGACTGTCACCTGAGCTAGCGAAATGGAACACATGCTGTGAAAGACCCAGTTTCTGCAACTAATCCCTCATCACACATTTGGTCCAGTCAGAGCAAGACAAGAAATCTATTCAGGGAAGTTGGAATAGATCGGCTAAACACACAGCGATCTAGTTTAGTTTAGTTTAGTTTAGTTTAGTTTAGTTTAGTTTAGAGATACAGCGCGGAAACAAGCCCTTTGGACCACCGAGTCTGCACCAACTAGCGATCCCAGCTACCCTACACACACTAGGGACAATTTTACATTTACATCAAGCCAATTAACCTACAAACCTGCACGTCTTTGGAGTGTGGGAGGAAACCGAAGTTCTCGGAGAAAACCCACGCAGGTCACGGGGACAACGTGCAAACTCCGTACAGACAGCGCCCTTTATCGGGATCGAACCCGGGTCTCTGGCGCTGCAAGCGCTGTAAGGCAGCAACTCTACTGCCGTGTTACTGTGCCGCCCTGAGCTTGTGATGAAGTTCAGCCCAAACTCCATCTAATTCTATCTTATAACATATAACCATATAACAATTACAGCAAGGAAACAGGCCATCTCGGCCCTACAAGTCCGTGCCGAACAAATTTTTTTCCCTTAGTCCCACCTGCCTGCACTCGTACCATAACCCTCCATTCCCTTCTCATCCATATGCCTATCCAATTTATTTTTAAATGATACCAACGAACCTGCCACCACCACTTCCACTGGAAACTCATTCCACACCGCTACCACTCTCTGAGTAAGAAGTTCCCCCTCATGTTACCCCTAAACTTCTGTCCCTTAATTCTGAAGTCATGTCCTCTTGTTTGAATCTTCCCTATTCTCAAAGGGAAAAGCTTGTCCACATCAACTCTGTCTATCCCTCTCATCATTTTAAAGACCTCTATCAAGTCCCCCCTTAACCTTCTGCGCTCCAGAGAATAAAGACCTAACTTATTCAACCTATCTCTGTAACTTAGTTGTTGAAACCCAGGCAACATTCTAGTAAATCTCCTCTGTACTCTCTCTATTTTGTTGATATCCTTCCTATAATTGGGCGACCAAAATTGTACACCATACTCCAGATTTGGTCTCACCAATGCCTTGTACAATTTTAACATTACATCCCAGCTTCTATACTCAATGCTCTGATTTATAAAGGCTAGCATACCAAAAGCTTTCTTTACCACCCTATCTATGTGAGATTCCACCTTCAAGGCGGCAGGCGCGGGCACACCGCGACGCCCTGTGTCTCCCTTTCAAGGGAGATGCTAAAAATGCATTTCGTTGTCTCTGTACTGTACACTGACAATGACAATAAATTGAATCATTTCATTTCAAGGAACTATGCACGGTTATTCCCAGATCCCTCTGTTCAACTGTATTCTTCAATTCCCTACCATTTACCATGTACGTCCTATTTTGATTTGTCCTGCCAAGGTGTAGCACCTCACATTTATCAGCATTAAACTCCATCTGCCATCTTTCAGCCCATTTTTCCAAATGGCCTAAATCACTCTGTAGACTTTGGAAATCCTCTTCATTATCCACAACACCCCCTATCTTGGTATCATCTGCATACTTACTAATCCAATTTACACCCCTTCATCCAGATCATTGATGTACATGACAAACAACAGTGGACCCAACACAGATCCCTGAGGCACCCCACTTGTCACCTGCCTCCAACCCGACAAACAGCCATCCACCATTACCCTCTGGCTTCTCCCATTCAGCCACTGTTGAATCCATCTTGCTATTCCGGCATTTATACCCAACAGTTGAACCTTCTTAACCAACCTTCCATGAGGAACCTTGTCAAAGGCCTTACTGAAGTCCATATAGACAACATCCACAGCTTTACCCTCGTCAATTTCCCTAGTAACCTCTTCAAAAAATTCAAGTAGATTAGTCAAACATGACCTTCCAGGCACAAATCCATGTTGACTGTTCCTAATCAGACCCTGTTTATCCAGATGCTTATATATATTATCTCTAAGTATCTTTTCCATTAATTTGCCCACCACTGAAGTCAAACTAACAGGTCTATAATTGCTAGGTTTACACTTAGAACCCTTTTTAAACAATGGAACAACATGCGCAGTACGCCAATCCTCGGGGACTATTCCCGTTTCTAATGACATTTGAAATATTTCTGTCATAGCCCCGGCTATTTCTACACTAACTTCCTTGTAGGGGTGTACAAAATCACGAGAGGAATAGATCAGAAAAGCTCATTGAGTCTCTTGCCCAGAATACGGGAATCGAGGACCAGAGGACATAAGTTTAAGGTGGATTTAATAGGAACCTGAGGGGTGACTTTTTTACACTAAAGGTGTTTGGTGAGGTCCCATTTAGAGTATTGTAGGTAGACAAAAATGCTGGAGAAACTCAGCGGGTGAGGCAACATCTACGGAGCGAAGGAATAGGTGACTTTTCGGGTCGAGACCCTTCTTCAGACTGTGGGGGCTGGCGGGGGCGGGAAGAAGAAAGGAGGAGACGGAGACAGTGGGCTGTGGGGGAGCTGTGAAGGGGAGGGGAAGGAGGGAGAAAGCAAGGACTACCTGAAATTGGAGAAGTCAATGTTCATACCGCTGGGGTGTAAACTGACCAAGCGAAATATGAGGTGCTGCTCCTCCAATTTGCGGTGGGACTCACTCTGGCCATGGAGGAGGCCCAGGACAGAAAGGTCGGATTCGGAATGGGAGGGGGAGTTGAAGTGCTGAGCCACCGGGAGATCGGGTTGGTTAATGCGGACTGTGCGGAGGTGTTGGACGAAGCGATCGCCAAGCCTACGCTCGGTCTCACCGATGTAGAGCAGCTGACACCTAGAGCAGCGGATGTAATCGATGAGGTTGGAGGAGGTGCAGGTGAACCTCTGCCTCACCTGGAAAGACTGCTTGGGTCCTTGGATGGAGTCGAGGGGGGAGGTAAAGCGACAGGTGTAGCATTTCCTGCGGTTACAAGCGAAAGTACCAGGGGAGGGGGTGGTTTGGGTGGGAAGGGACGAATTGACCAGGGAGTTACGGAGGGAGCGGTCTCTGCGGGAAGCCGTGTATTGTGTCCAGTTTTGGGAACCACGTTATAGGAAAGATGTTTTCAAGCTGGTGAGGGAACAGGGAAGATTTACGAGGATGTTGCCAGAACTCGAGGTTGCCTGAGCTCTAGGGAGAGGTTGAGTAGGCTGGGACTTTATTCCAGAAGAGCGACATAGAATAATGAGCAGTAATATATATATATATACGTACATGCAGTAGTGGTAGTGCAATTATTCTGGGGGAGGAGTGTCCGGGGGGGGGGGGGGGGGGAAGGGGGGGGGGGGTGACTGGAATCACCAAGGTGCAGAGTTAAGTAGTTTAACAGAGTCTCTTGCCCAGGGGGGGTGGTTTGGGTGGGAAGGGACGAATTGACCAGCGGAGTTTCGGAGGGAGCGGTCAATTAATTATTTGAGAATTAAGGGACTGACGTTTAGGGGTAACATGAGGGGGATCTTCTTTACTCAGAGAGTGGTGGCTGTGTGGAATGAGCTTCCAGTGAAGGTGGTGGAGGCAGGTTCGTTTTTATCATTTAAAAATAAATTGGATAGTTATATGGATGGGAAGGGAATGGAGGGTTATGGTCTGAGCGCAGGTATATGGGACTAGGGGAGATTATGTGTTCGGCACGGACTAGAAGGGTCGAGATGGCCTGTTTCCGTGCTGTAATTGTTATATGGTTATATGATTATATGGTTATTCGGGAACCAGAGGACATAGGTGGCGAGGGGGGTGGGGGGGGGGGAGATTTAGTAGGACCACCAACTTTTCACAAAAAGGGTGGTGGGTGTATGCAACGAGCTTCCGGAGGAGGTGGTTGAGGCTGGGACTATCGCAATGTTCCAGAATCATTGAGGCAGATACATGGATAGGACAGGATTAGAGGGACATGCATAGGTGGGACTAGTGTAGCTGGGACATGTTGGTCAATGTGGGCAAGTTGGGCCGCAGGGCCTGTTTCCACACTCAGTTTGACTCTGTGATTCGAATGGCTACGTTAACTAAACTGGCTATTTTGAGAAATGTTGTGAGCCTGTATTTTACCACAGCTAATATGCAATGAAAGCGTGAGGAATACTTTTTATGACACACAGTAACATGAACTATGTTCTCATTTCCCAGTAAGTGTAATGGTTTATTGGTATTGTCATGTGTTTCAAGATGCAGTGGAGATCTGTGTCTGCATGTTATCCATCAAATCATGTCACACACAACTAGAAAAGAATATTATGTTACAGTGTCGTCACATGTTCATCAGTGATAGGAACAGAATTAGGCCATTCGGCCCATCAAGTCTACTCCGCCATTCAATCGTGGCTGATCTATCTCGCCCTCCGAACCCAATTCTCCTGCCTTCTCTCCAGAACCCCTGACACCCGTACTAATCAAGAATCTATCTCTGCCCGAAAAATACCCATTGACTTGGCCTCCACAGCCACCTGTGGCAATGAATTCCACCGATTCACCACCTTCTGATTAAACAAATTCCTCCTCATCTCATTGAAACATAGAAAATAGGTGGAGGAATAGGCCATTTGGCCCTTCGAGCCAGCACCGCCATTCAATATGATCATGGCTGATCATCCACAATCCCTACCCCGCTCCTGCCTTCTCTCCATATCCCTCGATTCCATTAACTCTCAGAGCAAAATCTAACTCTCCCTTGAATACATCCAGTGAATTGGCCTCCACTGCCTTCCCTGTGGCAGAGAATTCCACAGATTCACAACTCTCTGGGTGAAAATGGTTTCCCTCATCTCAGTCCTAAATGGCCTACCCCTTATTGTTAAACTGTGACCCCTGGTTCTGGACTCCGCCAACTTTGGGAACATTTATCCTGCATCTAGCCGGTCCAATCCTTTAAGAATGTTATATGTTTCTGTAAATTACCCTCTCATCCTTCTAAATCCCAGTGAACACAAGCCCAGTCGATCATTCTTTTTTTTTAAATAGGTGCAGGAGTAGGCCATTTTGCCCCATCGAGCCTGCACTGCCATTCAATATGATTATGGCTGATCATCCAACTCAGTATCCTGTACCTGCCTTCTCTCTATACCCCCTGATCCCTTTAGCCACAAGGGCCACATCTAACTCCCTCTTAAATATAGCCAATGAACTGGCCACAACTACCTTCTGTGGCAGAGAATTCTTCCATCATATGTCAGTCCCGCCTTCCCGGGATTAACCTGGCGAACCTACGCTGTGCTCCCTCAATAGCAAGAATGTCCTTAGCCAAATTTGGAGGCCAAAACTGCACACAATACTCCAGGTGTGGGCTCACAAGGGCCCTGTGCAACTGCAGTAGGACCTCTTTGCTCCTTCTGATAGGAACGTCCTTATATTCTGAGGCTGTGGCCTCTGGTCCAAGACACTCCCACTGACGGAAACATCTTCTGCACATCCACTCTATACAGTTGAAGGGGTGCCTCGTGCAGTTCCAATGGTGGGGAGATCTGTGTCCCAGGACTTACACTGGATTAAGGACAGTTCCAAGTACACTTCTATTCAAGGCATCAGTGACTGTGAAGTAAAGAACCATCTGTTGGCACGGTGGCGCAGCGGTAGAGTTGCTGCCTTACAGCGCTTACAGCACCAGAGACTCGATCCCGACTCCGGGTGCTTGTCTATATGGAAATTGTATGTTCCCCCAGTGACCGTGTGGGTATTTTCCAGTAGCTCCCGCTTCAATAGACAATAGACGTTAGGTGCAGGAGTAGGCCATTCGACCCTTCGGTACACGTGACAATAAACTAAACTAAACCAAACTAAACTAAACTAAAAGGGCAGGAGAATGATGGGTGATCTTTTTGAGGTGTACAAAATCATGAGAGGAATAGATCGGGTAGATGCACAGAGTCTCGTGCCCAGAGTAGGGGAATCGAGGACCAGAGGACATAGGTTTAAGGTGAAGGGGGATCGATTTTATAGGAATCTGAGGAGCAATTTTTCACTCAAAGTGTGGTGGGTGTATGGAACGAGCTGCCAGAGGAAGTATTTGAAGCTGGGACTATCCCAACATTTAAGAAGCAATTGGACAGGTACATGGATAGGACAGGTTTGCAGGGATATGGGCCAAATGCAGGCAAGCAGGACTAGCGTAGATGGGACATGTTGGTCGGTGTGAGCAAGTTGGGCCGAAGGGTCTGTTTCCACACTGTATGATGTGTATGACTCGATGACTCTATAACACAATAGATAGACAATAGACAATAAACAATAGGTGCCGGAGTAGGCCATTCAGCCCTTCGAGCCAGCACCGCCATTCAATGTGATCATGGCTGATCATCCCCAATCAGTACCCAGATCCTTCCTTCTCCCCATATCCCCTGAATCCGCTATTTTTAAGATCCCTATCTAGCTCTCTCTTGAAAGTATCCAGAGAACCGGCCTCCACCGCCCTCTGAGGCAGAGAATTCCACAGACTCACCACTCTCTGTGAGAAAAAGTGTTTCCTCGTCTCCGTTCTAAATGGCTTACTCCTTATTCTTAAACTGTGGCCCCTGGTTCTGGACTCCCCCAACATCGGTTTCCAATCACAGTCCAAAGATATACAGGCTTTCAGGGTGACTGGCTTGGTATATATGTAAAATAATAGTGTAGAATGGTGTTACGATGGGCCGAAGTGGCTGTTTCCGCGCTGTATCTCTAATCCAAACTAATAATTAAATTGAACAAACGTGCAACTGATGAGCTCGATGCTAAATTGTTGAGCGTCTAGACAGAAGCTGTTCCTGGTCTTATTTCCGGCCCGTCTTTACAGGTCAGGCCGCAGTGACGGCTGTAATGGGTGAAACATAACAATCCTTCACTTGTGGGAAAATTCCCACGGTTAATGTTATCCCTGAGGGCGAATAGTTGTGAAGATAGACACAAAAAGCTGGAGTAACCCAGCAGGGACAGGCAGCATCTCTGGAGAGAAGGAATGGGTGACGTTTCGGGTCGAGACCCTCCCAGTTGTGGGTGGGATAATTCACTTCCCCAAATGCACGAACGCCACAGATAACTTAGACCAGACTCTAGAGATATAGCATGGAAACAGGCCCTTCGGCCCATCTTGATTAGCACGGGCGTCAAGGGTTATGGGGAGAAGGCAGGAGAATGGGGTTAGGAGGGCGAGATAGTTCAGCCGTGCGGAGTCGACTTGATGGGCCGAATGGCCTATTTCTGCTCCTAATACTTACGACCTTACGACCTTCTGACCCCACCGTGTCCGCGCCGACCAGCGACCACCACGGACAGTAGCGTTGTGTTTTCAAGCTGGAAAGGGTACAGGGAAGATTTGCGAGGATGTTGCCAGGACACGAGGGTCTGAGCTACAGGGAGAGATTGAGCAGGCTGGGAGTGCAGGAAGATGAGGGGTGATCTTATAGAGGTGTATAAAATCATAAGAGGAATAATAGATGCACAAAGTCTCTTGCCCAGAGTAGGTTCATCGAGGACCAGAGGACACAGGATTAAGGCAAAGGGGAAAAGATTGAATTGGAATCTGAGGGATAACTTTTTCACACACAGGGTGGTGGGTGTACGGAACGAGCTGCCAGAGGAGGTGGTTGAGGCTGGGACTAACCCAACATTTAGGAAACAGTTAGACAGGTACATGGATAGGACAGGTTTGGACCAAATGCATGTAGGTGGAACTAGTGTAGCTGGAACATGTTGGCCAGTGTGGGCAAGTTGGGCTGAAGGGCCTGTTTCTGGGCTATTCAGATTCAATCTTTATTGTCATTGTGCAGTGTACAGTACAGAGACAACGAAACCCAGAAGAGCGAACATAGAATAATGGAACAGTAAAATATATATATGTACATACAGTAGCAGTAGTGCAATTTTTCTGGGGGAGGGAGTGTCCGGGGGGGGGGTGACTGGCAGTCACCAAGGTACAGTGTTGAGTAATGTAACAGCCGCGGGGAAGAAGCTGTTCCTGGACCTGCTGGACCGGCAACGGAGAGACCTGTAGCGCCTCCCGGATGGGAGATGGTAAACAGTCCATGGTTGGGGTGAGAGCAGTCCTTGGCGATGCTGAGCGCCCTTCGCAGACAACGCTTGCCCTGGACAAACTCAATGGAGGGGAGCGAGGAACCGGTGATGCGTTGGGCAGTTTTCACCACCCTCTGCAGTGCCTTCCGGTCGGAGACAGAGCAGTTGCCATACCATACCGTGATACAGTCGGTAAGGATGCTCTCGATGGTGCAACGGGAGAAGTTCACCAGAATCTGAGGAGACAGGTGGACCTTCTTCAGTCTCCTCAGGAAGATGAGCGTTCTTGGCCAGAGTTGAGGTATTGTGGGTCCAAGAGAGGTCATCGGAGATGTTGACCCCTGCAGAAACCTGAAGCTGGAAACACGTTCCACCTCAGGACTCATTGACACCATGCCACACGCGCAAGGGCCAATTGACAATTATCGCCGAAGCCAATTAACCGACAAACCCGCCTGTCTTTGGGGTTGTGGGAGGAAACCGGAGCACCAGGAGAAAACCCACCTGCTCACAGGCGAGAACGTGCAAACTCCACAAAGGACAACACCCGGGGCCGATGATCGGAACCCGGGGTCTCTGGCACTACGAGGCAGCGGCACTACCCTCTGCCCACCCCCCCCCCCCCCCCCCCCCCCGTTCTCGAACTGATGAATACACGCAGACCAAATGTCGAGTGTGAATTTTGCGGGAATCCTTTGAGAGAGAGAGAGAGAAAAGGAGTCACATTAAAAGTGAATGGACACAAATAAAGCAATTTCATCAGAAAGGAAAAAAAAAAATCTTTCCGCGGGAGAATTGTGTATGATGAGAAAATGAAGAAAAAAAACATTTGAATAAAATATTGCTTCACTATAAAGGGAATATTGCCTAGGAATGTAGAGCCTGAGGCACCAGGCACCTCTTTGACTAGATTTCTCTCATGGCTGAAACACTCCCTGGTAACTCAGAGAGAAACTGCCTTTTGAACAGGTGAGGAATAATGCATCTGTTCCCAAAAGACAGGACCGTGTTCACGATAAGAGTGAGTGGGGGGGGGGGGGGGGGGGGGGGGCGCAAATCAAAGTCGAGAGGCAAGAAAAAAAAAACTCCCCCCCCCCCCCCCCCCGCTGGGAGTGAGTGATCTGTGAGCCAGAACCAGATAAAAGTCAACGCAGGCGTCTGAGTTCAATCAATGGCTCCTCGGGTCAAATTGCTCTCGATTCCTACTGTGCGCGTGAATTGTCAGCGACTGGCCTGTCATATTTACAGCGCCGCTGTCAGCTTCAGGAGACCGATGGCCCTTCAGCGCTGCTCCCGTCACGATCACAGGGCCGGCTTCGGCTCCTCTTGTGGATCTTGATGCCTTGAGAGACGTCTTGCTGTGCTCCTGGTGTTTGCTTTTAGAGCGAGTGAAATATCCACTTGATCGAGTGTGACAGCGGAGGCTGAGTTACGGGTACGTTCCCCCCCCCCCCCCCCCCCCCCCCTCCCTCCCGCCCTCACATCAGGTGCCACGCTCGCCACCAGTTGTACACTGGAGCTGAGAGATTTCTCCGTTCAATGTTTGGCTGATGAGGCCACAACCCGCCTTGCTTTCTTTAAAGAGGCTGGCTCAGTTTGGTGTGTGAGAAACTGCAGGTGCTGGTTAAAATCGAAGGTAGACACAAAATGCTGGAGTAACTCAGCGGGTCAGGCAGCATCTATGGGAGAGAAGGAATGGGCGACGTTTCGGGTCGTGACCCTTCTTCAGACTGATGTCAATAGACAATACACAAAAGACAATAGGTGCAGGAGTAGGCCATTCGGCCCTTCGAGCCAGCACCGCCATTCAATGTGATCAGGGCTGATCATCCACAATCAGTACCCCGTTCCTGCCTTCTCCCCATACCCCCTGACTCCGCTATCTTCAAGAGCCCTGTCTAGCTCTCTCTTGAAAGTATCCAGAGAAACGGCCGCCACCACCCTCTGAGGCAGAGAATTCCACAGACTCACCACTCTCTGTGTGAAAAAGTTGTTTCCTTATCTCCATTCTAAATGGCTTACCCCTTATTCTAAAAGTGTGCCCCTGGTTCTGGACTCCCCCAACATCAGGAACATGTTTCCTGCCTCCAGCGTGTCCTCCAGCGTGCTTTGTTCACATTGAATGGTGGTGCTGGCTTGACGGGCCGAATGGCCTACTCCTGCACCTCTATTGTCTATTGTCTATTGTGGCTCCAGTGGATGGAACAATGCATGATCAGGGAAAATAGTCTGAAGAAGGGTTTCGTCCAGAAACGTTGCCTATTTCCTTCGCTCCATAGATGCTGCAGCACCCGCTGAGTTTCTCCAGCATTTTTGTGAACCTTCGATTTCCCAGCATCTGCAGTTCCTTCTTAAACAAAATGTTCTCTGGTCCATATTTTCTTTCCCCCTACCTGCTGCTTGACAACATGGACAATTTACAGTTACACCAAGCCAATTCACCCACAAACATGCGCGTCTTTGTAGTGCCGGTGGTCAAGCGGAGCGGCCAGAGGAAAACCACACGGGTCACGGGGAGAGCGTGCAAACTCCGTCCAGGCAGCGCCCGTAGTCAGGGTGGAAGCCGGATTCTCCGTCGCTGTGAGGCAGCTTCTCTACCGCTGCGCCACCGTGCCTCCCAGTCGCAGCAGGCCTGCCACAATCTGCTGACAACTCAGTCGACAGCAGAGCTGGGCTGTTTTTATCAGGAGCTGACTGATGAAAGTAGGCTTCCCAGTTAAGTGCTTGCTGAGAGGGACTGAATGCATAATTCATCAACAAGCACCATCTGTTACATCAGAACAAGAGAGTCTTGCTTGACACTGAAAGATATTTATGCTAAATTGTTGCTAAGGGAAGTGTTTTTTTTTTTCCCACTGAGTTCGAAGCAATGACAACCCCCGTACAGCAAGACAAGCTCGTGGCTCCGGCAACCGCCGCAGAGTGCAGCGACTCGTAGATTCGTGATGGTACGAGTGTTTGGGGAAGGGCGGCATGCTGGCGCAGCAGTAGAGTTGCTGCCTTACAGCGCCAGACACCCAGGTTCCATCCCGACTTCGGGTGCTGTCTTTACAGAGTTTGTACGTTCTCACCGTGACGCGTGGGTTTTCTCCGGGTGCTCCGGTTTCCTCCCGCACTCCAAAGGCGCGCAGGTTTGCAGGGCCAATTGGCTTTGGTACAAATGTAAATTCACCCTAGGTAGACAAAAATGCTGGAGAATCTCAGCAGGTGAGGCAGCATCTATGGAGCGAAGGAAGTAGGCAACGTTTCGGGTCAAAACCCTTCTTCAGACCTAGTGGGTGTAGGATAGTGTTAAAGTGCAGGAATCACTGGTCGGCACGGACTCAGTGGGACGAAGGGCCTGTTTATTCTGGAATTTAGAAGGTTGAGAGGGGATCTTATTGAAACATATAAGATTATTGAGGGTTTGGACACGCTAGAGGCAGGGGGAGTCCAGAACCAGGGGCCACAGTTTAAGAATAAGGGGTAAGCCATTTGGAAAGGAGACAAGGAAACACTTTTTCTCACAGAGTGGTGAGTCTGTGGAATTCTCTGCCTCAGAGGGTGGTGGAGGCCGGTTCTCTGGATACTTTCAAGAGAGAGCGAGATAGGGCTCTTAAAGATAGCGGAATCAGGGGATATGGGGAGAAGGCAGGAACAGGGTGCTGATTGTGGATGATCAGCCATGATCACATTGGCTAGACTAGAGGTCAGACAAGGTGCAAAGAAAAAATGAACGAAAGGTTCTTTTGGTGTCTATCTTTCCTTTCAAGCTAACTTTGTGATTCCACGGATAATCGAAAGTGACATGAAAACCACAGATGCTCAGAACCTGAAGAAGGTGAAGTTTGTATGTTCTAGGGGCATAATTAGGCCATTTGGCCCATCGGGTCTAAACCATTAAACCGCCATTCAACCCCATTGGCTGATCTATCTCTCCCTCTCAAACCCCATTGCTCCTGCCTGTCCCGGTCATAGAAACATAGAAACATAGAAATTAGGTGCAGGAGGGCCATTCGGCCCTTCGAGCCTGCACCGCCATTCAATATGATCATGGCTGATCATCCAACTCAGTATCCCGTACCTGCCTTCTCTCCATACCCCTGATCCCTTTAGCCACAAGGGCCACATCTAACTCCCTCTTAAATATAGCCAATGAACTGGCCTCTTAACTATGAAGGGTTCCGAGAGTTCCGAGATTCACCACTCTCTGTGTGAAAAAAGTTCTTCTCATCTCGGTTTTAAAGGATTTCCCTCCTTAAGTTGCCCCTGCCCTGTCCCGGGAACAATCTCCTGATCTAGTGTGCACCCCTTAGTGTTTTCTATAAGTCTATCTTGGTATAAACCATTATCTGATGGAGTGGTAGAGTGATACAGAGTGGAAACAGGCCCTTCGGTCCAACATTTCGTCCATATCCCTCCAAACCTGTCCGATCCTGCAGTTCCTTTCGACGCTGTGAGCCGAAGGGCCTGTTTTTAGTGCTGCATTGTTTTATGTTCTAAGCCATCGTTAGGTCAGGACCTTTCACATTTTATTTTTGTATCATTTATAGTCACGTGCACCGAGGTACAGAGAAAAGATTTTTGTCTCAAGCGATCCCGTCAGCAGACAGACTATAGACGATAACAATCGAGGAATTTTCACTGAGGCAGAGAGACATGATAAGGGCATAATGTTTGCTAATGAATAGGAGCAAAGGAATAGGTGATGTTTTGGGTCAAGACCCTTCAGTTTAGTATAGAGATACTGCACGGAAGCGATAGACACTAGACAATAGGTGCAGGAGTAGGCCATTCGGCCCTTCGAGCCAGCACCGCCATTCAATGTGATCATGGCTGATCATCCCCAATCAGTACCCCGTTCCTGCCTTCTCCCTATAATCCCCTGACTCTGCTATCTTTAAGAGCCCTATCTAGCTCTCTCTAGCTAACTCTAATCTAACTCTCTAATCTAACTATCCAGAGAACCGGCTTCCACCGCCGTCTGAGGCAGAGAATTCCACATACTCGCAACTCTCTGTGTGAAAAAGAGAATAGGTGATGTGTCGGGTCAAGACACTCCATACTGAGAGTCAGAGGAGAGGGAAAGGAGAGATATAGATGGTGATGAGGAGAGATATTAAACAAATGAATAGTTGTTCGACTGGGTAAGGATCATCAGTGCTGGTTCTGATTTGTTCATTTCATACCTTTCGTTCATTTGTTCTTTGCACCTTGTCTGACCTCTAGACTCCCCCTCCGCTGACTCTCAGTCTGAAGAAGGGTCCCGACCCGAAACGTCACCCATCCATTCTCTCCAGAGATGCTGCATGTCCCGCTGAGTTACACCAGCATTTTTTCGTGTCTATCTCCAGTGTAACCCAGCATCCGCATTTCCTTCCAACGCGTTTAGCTGGCTCGCGCCCACCAATCAGGATAAAATTAATATCTGCATGAGCCGGCGAGTGATTGAATTATTCTTGAGCATCCAATTATCAAATTAGAGGTCGGACAAGACTGCCGTGTACCACCTCGTATTTGTTAACCTTGAAGCCAAAGTTGGCAACGTGTTCTCATTGAGCAACAATTAGTTCTATGCGTTAATTGACACGCCATCATTATGACACATTAATTCTGCAATAGTTGCCGGCTAATTATAATTTTTTAGTTGTGCACATATTTTCTGAGAATGATATGAATTGGAGAGATTCATTTAAATTAGGCGCCTCTGCAAAGTACCTAGAATGAATTGAAATCGGCCGTATTGGCGGAAGGTGGTTGAGGCCAGTTCATTGGCTATATTTAAGAGGGAGTTAGATGTGGCCCTGGTGGCTAAAGGGATCAGGGGGTATGGAGAGAAGGCAGGTACAGGATACTGAGTTTGATCATCAGCCATGATCATGTTGAAAGGCGGTATAGGCTCGAAGGGCCGAATGGCCTACTCCTGCACCTATTTTCTATTTTTCTATGTTTTCTATGTTTCTATGTTTAAGAAGGAACTGCAGATGCTGGAAAATCGAAGGGAGGGATGGGTTTAATTTTTACACGCACTTAGGACTGCAACAATGATTTCTTACTTATAGAGTCATAGAGTGGAAACAGGCCCTTTGGCCCAACTTGCCCACACCAGCCAACACATGTCCCAGCTGCGCTAGTCCCACCAGCCTGTGTTTGGTCCATATCCCTCCAAACCTGTCCTATCCAGGTACCTGTCAAACTGTTTCTTAAACGTTGGGATAGTCCCAGCCTCAACTACCTCCTCTGGCAGTTTGATCCATACACCCACCACCCTTTGTGTGAAAAAGTTACCCCTCAGATTCCTATTAAATCTTTCCCCCTTCACCTTAAACCCATGTCCTACGGTTCTTGATTCACCTACTCTGTGCATCTACCCGATCTATTCCTGTCATGATCTTATACACCTCTGTAAGATCACCCTTCATCCTCCTGCTCTCCAAGGAATAGAGTCCCAGCCTACTCAACCTCTCCCTGTAGCTCAGACCATCTAGTTCTGGCGACATCCTCATAAATCTTCTCCAGCTCGCTCGCAGCAGCTTTGCAGCCACATTAATGCAACAACACGAAGATACACAATAAATTGTCAGCTCTGCTCGGTAAACCAGACCATGATTGTGCAAGCCGTAATGCGTAGTGCAAGCTCAGTAGTGCGAAGTCGCTGGTAGATTGGTGTTAAAGCCCTGTCCCACGGTACGAGTTCATTCCAAGAGCTCTCCCGAGTTTGCCCTGATTCGAACTCGGAGATTTACGGTAATGGCCGCCCGTCGGTACTCGGGGCTCTCGTGGACATTTTTCAACATGTTGAAAAATCTTCACGAGTCTTCCCGAGCTTACCTGCCATTAGCGAGTCTTCCCGACCGAGTACCTGCCGTTAGCGTTACGAGCCGCTAAGAGGCGTCCCCGAGCTCCGACGTACCCGTTACGTTCATTCTCCGTGCTTACCACGAGTTTTTTTTTAAACTCTGGAGAGCTCTTGGAATGAACTCGTACCGTGGGACAGGGCTATTAAGGTAGGGCTGTGGTTTGTATTGTGTTTTATTGCAGCAACTGGTATTAATCTTTAGACTTTAGAGACACAGCGCGGAAACACGTAATTCAGTTCACCGAGTCCGCACCAACCAGCGATCTCCCAGTCCGCTAACACTGCCCGACGCCCTAGGGACTATTTACAATGTTTTACCGATGCCAATTAACCTCCAATCCTGTCCGTCTTTGGAAAGTGGGAGGAAACCGGAGCACCCGGAGAAAACCCACGTGGCCACGGGGAGAACATGCAAACTCCGTACAGACAGCGCCCATAGTCAGGATGGAACCCGGGTCTCTGACACTGTGAGGCAGCGACTCTGCGCCGTGCCGCCCTTATTTGTAACACTGGTCAGCAGGCAACCAAAGCTTTTCACTGTACCTCGGTACAGGTGGCAATAAACTAAATCAAACTTGTTTTTGTTTTAATGTATTTTACTCATTTCCTCTCATGTCAGCGATCCAAGTCTACAATAGACCATAAAAAAAAATTGTGAAATTATTCATGTTAATAGCATGTATTTTCTTATTTCTTAAAGAAAGGAAATCTGTGAAATTATACATGTGCCTCACTGACACAGAATGTAGAAACTATTTTCCTGCCACACTGAATTATTTCCATGCGATTGGATCAATGCACGAAAATTGTATTAGGAGGTGCTTACTATTCATCTTTCAACACAAGGACATTGTTTCCATTTAATCCCAGTGCACAGCAGGAGATTATTTTATCTCTTCCGGTCTTTGGACTTTAGACTTCAGAGATACAGTGCAGAAACAGGCCCTTCGGCCCACCGAGTCTGTGCCCACCAGCGATCACCCCGCACCCTGTCCCACTTCAAGAGTTCAGAGTCATTCCTTTGAACATCACAGAGGACACTATCAAGTTGTCGTATTTTAGGCCAACATAAACATTACAATTCGTCAGTATAAAAATTCTCATCCTATCACTGATGCTCACAATTTCACACTGCTTCACTTAAAAAAAAAAACAGGGAAAAACACTTCATTGTTAAGCAGGTAACGCAATTGAAAGGGAGTATATTCACGACCTCTGCTGAGTTTGCCCTCATACTCACACTCGCAGCATGGTCGCCACGAGGTCGTAGGAGGTCCTAGGAGGTCTTCGTAACTCTTCGTCACGCTCGTGAGTGGTCTCCGCGTACTCGTGGCCTCAAGTGGGTTGCGGCGTTTTTTCCAGCCTGATAACAAATGCCCACGAGTAAAAAAAAGTTTGGCATGGAAGAAATTGATACTTTTAACTCGTAGGTAGGTCGTAGGCAGGTCGTAGTAGGCCGTGATGGTAGTCGTAGGTAGTCATAGGTCGGTGACTGGCTCGAGAAAAAAATGCAAACATGACATCATTTTATCATGTGATCATTTCCACTCGTAGCTGGTCATAGTTGGTCTTAGGTGTGGAAGACTGAGGTCGAGGGGGGTCGTAGGAGGTCGCAGACATAGTCGTAGGAGGTCTTTTACTTCGGCGAGTCAACACGACCTTGACATTTTTTTCAACTCATCTAAGGTCTTCCAAACTCGTGGATTAGGTTGTCCAAGTGGGACAGGCCCTTCACACTATCCCACGCAAACGTGGGACAATTTTACAACTTACCGAAGCCAATTAACCTACAAACCCGCCCGTCTTTGGAGGTGGGAGGAAACCGGAGCACCCGGAGAAAACCCACGCAGCTCACATGGAGAACGTACAAATGTATTACAGACAGCACCCGTAGTCTGGATGGAACCCGGGTCTCTGCTGCGGTCAGGCAGAAACTCTACCGCTGCGCCACCGTGCTGCCGTCAAGATGCTGGAGTAACTCAGCGGGGCAGGCAGCATCTCTGGAGAGAAGGAATGGGTGACGCTTCGGGTTCGAGACCCTTCCTCAGCATCGACCCGAAACGTCACCCGTTCCTTCTCTCCAGTATTTTGTGTCTTTCTCCGGTTTAATCCAGCATCTGCAGTTCTTTCCAGCACGATAAAGTTGTGGAATAGAGAACCGGGGGGGAATTAGGCTTAGGGGAGAGAGGAAAGATTTAATAGGAACCTGAGGGGTATCTTTTTTTACATAAAGGGTGGAATGTATGTGGAATGAGCTGTCGGATGAGGTAGTTGAGGCAGGTTTAAGAAACGTTTATGAAACAATTAGACAGATGCATGGATAGGACAGGTTTAGAGGGATATGGGCCAAATGCAGGCAGGTGGGACTGGTGCATTTGGCCCAGGTTGGCCGGTGTGGGTAAGTTGGGCCGAAGGGCCTGTTTCTACACTGTAATAAAATTACCGGTGATCACAGAGTCACAGAGTCGTAATTTGATGATGACTACTACTGATGCATTATTGAATGACTTGAACTCAAGATGCCAAGGTGGAATCTGAGCCTATTACTCAATCATTTGGACGTCAGCCCAGCAAACATAAGCATTATCTCAGCACAAGACACTGCAGAGGCTGAAATCATGAGTAAAAAAATAATCTGCTGGAGGATCATAAGAGGAATAGATCGGGTAGATGCACAGAGTCTCTTGTCCAGAGTAGGTGAATCGTGGACCAGAGGGCATGGGTTTAAGGTGACGGGGAAAAGATTTAATAGGAATCTGAGGGGTAGCTTTTTCACACAAAGGGTGGTGGGTGAATGGAACGAGCTGCCAGAGGAGGTAGTTGAGGTAGTTGAGTAAACAGTTGGACAGGTACATGGATAGGACAGGTTTGGAGGGAAATGGACAAAACGCAGGCAGGTAATGCAGGCAGGTAGGACATTTTGACTGGTATGGGTAAGATGGGCCAAAGGGCCTGTTTCCATCTGCATCACTCGGTGAATCTGACTCTAACTCAACGGGTCAGTATGTAATAAAACTGCAAGTTTATACCATAGATAGACACAAAATGGTGGAGTAACTCAGCGGGTCAGGCAGCATCTCTGGAGAACATGGTCAGGTCGGGACCTTACTTCAGACTGAAGTAGTAGAGGGGAGAAAGCTGGTTAGCAGATTTAGGGGGTGGGGCAAATACTGGCAAGTGATAGGTGGGCACAGATGAGGGGCAGTGATTGGTATTGGATGGCGATAAATCTATTGCTCCTCTCTCCTCCATCAGGCTGAAGAATCATCCTGATGTCAGACCACTTGTCTCCACAGATGCTGCCCGGCTCACTGAGTTTAGTTTTAGAGATGCAGTGCGGAAACAGGCCATTCGGCCCACCGAGTCCGCACCGACCAGCGATCCCCGCACACGTTAACACTTTCCTGCACACACTGCGGACAGTTTTTACCGTTGCACCAAGCCACCTAACCTACAAACCTGTATGTCTTTGGAGTGTGCGAGGAAACGGAAGTCCTTGGAGGAAAACCCACGGACGTCACGGGGGAGATCGTACATACTCCGTACAGACAGCACCCGTGGTCAGGATCGAACCTGAGACCATGGCGCTGTGAGGCAGCAACTCTACTGCTGTGTTATTTTTTTACTGGTGGGTTTTGCCAACAGGTTTTCATTGGAGTTTCATCACATTTGCAATAGAGGTCAACACTCCATTTAACTCTTTGAATCACTTCCCTCCGGAAGGCGACTCCGGACTGTCAAAGCTGCCACAGCCGGACATAAAGACAGCTTTTTTCCACGAGTAGTAGCTCTACTCAATAACCAAAAGTCTGTAGCCTCCTTTTGCTCTGGTCATTTATTTCATACACAGGTTTAATCAATAATGTTTTATTATTAATGTTTAATGTTTTATTCTTAATTGTTTACTATATGTCATTTTGTTACTTGCGGGCGGAGCACCAAGGCAAATTCCTTGTATGTGAACACACGTGGCCAATAAACGTATTCATTCATTCATTCACCTTACGTAGGGACAAAGAACTGCAGATGATGATTAATACGCAAAAAAGTGCTGGAGTAAGTCAGCAGGTCATCGATGTTCTCCAGAGATTCTGCCTGAGCTGCTGAGTTAACTCCAGCACGTTGCGTCCCCTTGTGCGTCAGCTCCATTAACCTTCCTCACCACTTGTACTCACACGGGAAAAGACGTATGTTCTTCCTTTTAAATCTCCCAGGCAATGTCACGGGCATTATCCTCATTGAGTGAAAGATGGTACATTCATTTGCAGCTCACAGAAATAGATAGACAATAGACAATAGGTGCAGGAGCAGGCCATTTGGCCCTTCGAGCCAGCACCGCCATTCTCTGGGCAGTCGCGGTGGCGCAGCAGTAGAGTTGCTGCCTTACAGCAAAATGCAGCGCCAGAGACCCGGGTTCGATCCCGACTACGGGTGCTGTCTGTACGGGGTTTGTACGTTCTCCCCGTGATCTGCGTGGGTTTTCTCCGAGATCTTCGGTTTCCTCCCACACTCCAAAGACGTACAGGTTCATAGGTTAATTGGCTTGATAAAAATGTTAAATTGTCCAAGTTGGCGATATGCAGAGTACTGCCCTGCCGACTACAAAATTCAGAAGGTTCAGGAGAAGGTTCACTGTGATCATGGCTGATCATCCACAATCAGTACCCCGTTCCTGCCTTCTCCCCATATCCCCTCTGATAGACAACCTCTGCTTTCTTAGTGTAGGAAAGAACTGCAGATTTAACTAAGTGTAACTTTGTGTAGGAAAGAACTGCAGGTGCTGGTTTAAACCAAAGGTAGACATAAAATGCTGGAGTAACTCAGTGGGACAGGCAGCATCTCTGGAGAGAAGGAACGTGTGACTCTGAGTCTGAAGGAGGGTCTCGACCCGAAACGTCGCCCGTTGTTACTCTCCAGAGATGCTGCCTGTCCCGCTGAGTTACTCCAGCACGTTGTGTCAATCTCTGCTTTCTTTGTCAGGTGTATTCAACTCCACTCTCCTTCCTGTTAGCTCACTCAGAATCTCCCTCAATGACATTCCCTTTGCAAATTATTGTGGTGATCTTCTAGAGGTGTCCAAAATCACGAGAAGAATAGATCACCAGTCAAGCGTCAAGCGTTTTATTATTTAGTTTAGTTCAGATTAGAGATACAGCGCGGAAACATAGAAAGATAGGAAAATGGGTGCAGGAGTAGGCCATTCGGCCCTCGAAGGGCCGAATGGCCTACTCCTGCACCTATTTTCTATGTTTCTATGATTCCTCCCACTGAAACCTGCATAAAATCATCAGCCTAAAGGCTGAACTGAGGCCCACATTTCGGGAAATTTACGCAACATGAGAATCACCTTTCGTATTCCCATTGGGTTTTCTGAAGAAGCTGCTTCGTAGAGAACGCCTGTAGTAACAGCGTGTGATTTTCACCGCCTGACACGGCTCCTGATCGAGTCGCTAATTATCCTTCATTCTGACAGGTAGCCCATTGGCACCACGAAGGCTCGCGAACTGACGCAGAAGGAGCCAGGTGCCAGGTGCCGGCAATCGACGGCCAACACACAACGTTCTCTAAACAAACACAACTCACACCAGTGATATCCCACTACCAAGGTAGACATAGACAATAGACAATAGACAATAGGTGCAGGAGTAGGCCATTCGGCCCTTCGAGCCAGCACCGCCACTCAATATGATCATGGCTGATCATCTAAAATCAGTATCGCGTTCCTGCTTTTTCTCCTACGGCCCTTCAAGCCACTTCGGCTCACTGAGTCCGCGCCCACCAGCGATCCCCGCACAGTAACACTATCCTACGCACACTAGGACAATTTTCACATCCATACCAATAAATTAACCTACAAACCTGTTGGTCTTTGGAGTGTGCGAGGAAACCGAAGATGTCGGGGAAAACCCACGCAGGTCACGGGGAGAACGTGCAAACTCCGTACAGACAGCGCCCGTAGTCAGGATCGAACCCGTGTCTCTGGGTTATATGTACTGTATATATATATATACATAAACAATATATAGCGAACAAAATACCCTGTTCCCACCCAAACCGCCCGCTCCCCAGGTACTACTTTAGAAACATAGAAACTCATAGAAATTAGGTCCAGGAGTAGGCCATTCGCCCCTTCGAGCCTGCACCGCCATTCAATATGATCATGGCTGATCATCCAACTCAGTATCCCGTACCTGCCTTCTCTCCATACCCCCTGATCCCCTTAGCCACAAGGGCCACATCTAACTCCCTCTTAAATATACCTCTACCTTCACCTTCCTGATCTCCCCTCTGCAGCAGAGAGTTCCAGAGATTCACCGCTCTCTGTGTGAAAAAAGTTCTTCTCATCTCGGTTTTAAAGGATTTCCCCCTTATCCTTAAGCTGTGACCCCTTGTCCTGGACTCCTTTCCCCTGCAACCTCAGGAGATACAACACCTGTCCCCTATACCTGCCCCCTTGACTCCATCCAAGGACCCAAACAGTTTTTCCAGGTGAGGCAGAGGTTCACTTGCACCTCCTCCAACCTCATCTACCGCATCCGCTGCTCCAGGTGAAAACTTCTAGACATCGGTTTAGACCAAGTGCAATTTCGGCGATCGTTCCGCTGAAGAAACTTACAAAATTCTTAACCTTGCTGGATCTTCCCGGTTAGCTCAAGCAGGACAAGGGGTCACAGCTTAAGGATAAAGGGGAAATCCTTTAAAACCGAGATGAGAAGAACTTTTTTCACTGGTGAATCTCTGGGCTCTCTGCCACTGTCAGAGGCCAGGCCCAGTGGCAAATTGGAGGAACAGCACCTCATGGCCCTTGTGGCTAGTTTACACCCCAGCGGTATGGAACATTGCAGACTTTTCTAACTTCAATAGCCCTTTCATTCCCTCTCTCTCCATCCTCTCCCCCTCCCCAATTCTTCCACCAGTCTTAACGGACACAAAAAGCTGGAGTAACTCAGCAGGACAGGCAGGAACTCTTACTATCTCTGACTACATTCTATCCCTGTCCTGCCCACTACCCTGACATCAGTCTGAAGAAGGGTCTCGACCCAAAACCTCACCCATTCCTTCTCTCCAGAGATGCTGCCCGACCCGCTGAGATACTCCAGCATTTTGTGTCCACCTTCGGTTTAAACCAGCGTCCGCAGTTCCTCCCTACACACAGTCTGATCAAAGATAGTCCGAGGGTCTCCAATGAGGTAGATGTGAACGATACACTCCATTGAGTGTAGATGGGACAAGCTGGTTGGCGTGGGCAAGTTGGGCTGAAGGGACTGTTCCCATGCTGTGTGACTTCTCTCTAAAGGGCCTGTCCCACTTGGGGCGTCATTTGCGCGTCATCATTTACGCGTCACAACGCACGTGATACGCGCAAAGCGGGCATTACGCGCGCATGGTGCGTGGTGACGTAAGTCGCGCCCAACGCCCCAGGATTTTGGGATTCACAAATGACGCACAAGTGGGGCAGGTGGGACGACAGATGGCGCAATGGGCTAAGTGTTCGGCTGGCGACCGGAGGTTGCCGGTTCGAATCCCGCTTGGAGTGCATACTGTCGTTGTGTCCTTGGGGCAAGACACTTCACCCACCTTTGCCTGTGTGTAAATGTAATGTAATTATGTGAAGCACTTTGGGGTCAATGCAAGGTGACTAAAAATGTGCTATATAAATAAGATTATTATTATTATTATTATTATTATTATTATTAAGTGGGACAGGCCCTTAAGACGGGAAGAGCTAAGAAATGATTGCATGTAATTCCCTCCACCGCCAGTTGAGGGCAGTGCGATGTCAAACCACAACAACCTGGCATGGCATGAATCATTCTGGTCTATATTGCCTGTGACTAATTAAAGATTTACCACTTAGCTGATGTTAAGAAAGCCAGGAGCAGGTGTTTTTTTTCTCTGTGGGAGTGTGGCAGAGGTGTACTCATTAACTGGTGGTGATTTTTTGACTGCGTGTAGTTTTAGCTGACAAGGCTAAACGTCACGTAACGATACAAGATGTTTGGAGAATCTATACTTCATTAGTCACATGTACCGAGGTACAGTGAAATTAATTGTCGTGTACCAATTCCGTACCAGTATCACTTGTAAATGAGACAAGCATCTCGGATACAGTACAAGTGTGTAGCAGTATTGCACTGAGACAGGACACTATGTAGTCGTGTAGGGAGGAATTGCAGATGCTGGTTTAAACCAAAGACAGGCAGAAAAAGCAGGAGTAACTCAGCGGGACAGGCAGCATCTCCGGAGAGAAGGCATGGGTGACATTTCGGGTCGAGACCCTTCTTCAGACTGAGAATCGGGGGGAGAGAGGAAACTAGAGAAATGGAAGGGTAAGAGATCAAAAGAGATGCAAATCGAGGAAAATGTAGAGTAGAACATTGTTGGCTGGGAGAAGGTGACAACGAAGCTAACAGAGATAAAATGTCATCAGGGAGACAGTCAGACTGGTGGGAGAACTGGGAAGGGAGAGGGATGGAGAGAGAGGGAAAGCAAGGACTACTTGAAGTTAGAGAAGTCAGCGTTCATGCCGCTGGGGTGTAAGCTGCCCAAGTGAAATATGAGGTGCTGTTCCTTCAATTAGCACTGGGCCTCACTCTGACAGTGGAGGAGGCCCAGGACTGAAAGGCCAGTGTGGGAATGGGAGGGGGAGTTAAAGTGTTTGGCAAAGTCGCCAGCGGGCAGTTTGGCGCCATTTCCAAGTCCCAGTTGTTGTAAGTGCAGGGTTCTTGACCTGACCATGAAGGTCTGTTGTCCCGGTGGCGTTGTTGGGTCGGCCTGGCCAAGCGGAGCCGTGGTGTCCACCGCCGCTGCTCCACCGCTGTAGGCTGCGTGCGGTCCACCCGCGTGGCGCCCAGTCCAGCCCAGCCCCAGGCTGCTGCAAGGCCTCCAGCGGCCCACTCGCCCCGTCGAGGCCGTGCGCTCTCTCCCGCGACCGGTCTGCTCACCGGCCCTCCAGGTGGGTTCCTGTGGGGTCCATGGTGGGTGAGCTGGGCCTCTGGTCCACAGCGTGGGTAATAAGGGCACAAGGAATAGGAGTGGAATTAGGCCATTCAGCCCATCAAGTCTACTCCGCCATTCAATCATGGCTGATCTATCTCTCCCTCCTGACCCCATTCTCCTGCCTTCTCCCCATAACCCCTGACACCCGTGCTAATCAAGAATCTATCCATCTCTGCTTTAAAAATATCCACTGACTTGGCCTCCATCGCCTTCTGTGGCAAAGAATTCCACCAACTCTCTGCCTGAAGAAATTCCTGATGGACACACTGATCTGTTCTGTAGTCATGCCTACTATGTTCTGTTGTGCTGAAGCAAAGCAAGAATTTCATTGTCCTATCTGGGACACGTGACAATAAACTCTCTTGAATCTTGAATCTTAAAAGAACGTCCTTTAATTCTGAGGTTATGACCACTGCTCCTGGACTCTCCCACTAGTGGAATCATCCTCAGGTGACTGGGGTGAGACTGGTCCTTGATTCTGCTGCTGGCCTTGCTGACGTAGGGTGAGGTGCAGATGGAGGTTGGTTTTGTTGTGACGGTCTGGGCTGCGTCCACAACTCTGCAATTTCTCGCGTCCTTGGACGGAGCTGTTCCCAAACCACGCTGTGATGCATCTCCGATGAAATGCTTTCTACGGCGCATCTGTAGACGCCGGTGGGAGTTGTTGGGAGACATGGCGAACCTCCCAAACTTTCGAAAGAATTAGAAGCGTTGGTGCGCTTTAGTTTAGTTTAGAGATACAGCGCGGAAACAGGCCCTTTGGCCCCGCCGGGTCCGTGCCGACCAGCGATCCCCGCACACTAACACCATATTACTCGGGACAATTTTCTTTTCATTTACACCAAGCCAAATAAACTACAAACCTGCACGTCTTTGGAGTGCGGGAGGAATCCGAAGATCTCGGGAGAAAACCGACGCAGGTCACGGGGAGAAACGTACAAACTCCATACAGACAGCGCCGTAGTCGGGATCGAACCCGGGTCTCCGGCGCTGGTAGGTTGTCCCTGGCCATTGTTTGACCTTGAATTTGAACAAAAAAAAAAAACAGAGTTAAACTTACCTTTCGCTATTTGGCTTTTGGACAGATTTATGCAGCATTTAAAACTTGTACAGGTTGAAGAAAATGAAACAAACGGTAGGAGAGTATTATAGGACTCTTGCCGTAATATTACAGGAATTCATCTTCATAACCTTATCTCTCAAAACAATACTTTGCTGTCAAGCCATTGCAGGAACTAATCTGTCTTAATTTTTTTTGCAAATATTAAACAAATTCATCAGATCATTCAAACTATGTCTAGTATGAATATTAAAACACCCCCTAGGTTCGATTCACATTATTCATATTTAACACAGGGAAAAAAAAAAAACTCAGCCTGTTCTGAACTAATCTGAGTCTTGACATTCAACATTTGCAATCATTTCTCTGTCGCTTTAAAATCTAAGACACTTTGGGGACCAAGCAGGCAAACATGCACCTATATCGAATCAATTTTGCATAGAAATTGTTTTATCAAACACCCCAGTGCCTAATTCATTGGAAACTTGTGACAGACAGGAAGCTATAGTTGATCTAATGGTACCCGCCCGTCCTATTAAAAAAAACTCTTGTCTACGGTACGCCATTAATCTTGTCCATGCGTTGATTCAGCGTCTGTCAGAGATTTGACGAACCGTCTTTGAGAATGACGTCCTGCGTGGTGGAGTTCAAAACCGCGGGGGATTCACACAAAACGCATTGGCTCGGCCATACTCCACCTTGTGCTGAACTTGTACTCGCTGGAGTTTAGAAGGATGAGGGGGTGGGAGAGGTGGATCAGCCATGATTGAAATGGTGGGTGGACAAAATTGCAGGAGAAACTCAGCGGGTGAGGCAGCATCTATGGAGCGGTGGAAATAGGCGACGCTTCGGGCCGAAACCCTTCTTCAGACAATGAAATGGTGGGGTAGACTTGATGGGCTGAATGGCCTAATTCTACTCCTATTCCGTCTAACCTTCTGACCGTGCTAGCTGGAGTTTAGAACCTTCGTTGAAACTTAGCAAATGGGGAAAGGCCTGGATAGAGTGGATGTGGAGAGGATGTTTCCACAAGTGGGAGAACCTCGCACCAGAGGGCCACAGCCTCAGAATAAAAGGACGTTCCTTTAGAAAGGAGATCAGGAGGCATTCCTTTAGTCAGAGGGTGGAATTCTTTGCCACAGACGGCTGTGGAGGCCAAGTCAGTGGGTATTATTCAGGCAGGGATTGGCAGATTCTTGATTAGTAGGGGCGTCAGGGGTTATATGGGGAGAAGGCAGGAGAATGGGGATGTTGAAAACCTATTGATCGAAAATAAAAAACTTTTCCATACGCAATCCATATACGGTTTGCAAACTACCTTAGTATAGATCCAGTATGGTGCGAGCCTTTCAGATCAGCGGATAATTACTATTTTGTTGTATCTTATAAAGATTTGCAGGTTTGATTTTCCATGCTGTGTATTAAGTCCGTAAATCCATCAGATTACTTCGATGTATTCATGTAATGAAGTGGCGTTAAATCCAGCAGCTAAAGTTGGCAGACGGTCATGTTCTGAGTCGTAAAGTTGCCGTTTAATGATCTTAATGAGGCAAGACACCATCTCGTCGAGCACGGCAGCTGGAAGCGCCAAGTCTTTCGGCCATTGTCCCTGTTACCCAAAGACAATTCGGAATTAATCATCTGCACAAAAAAACGTTCCAGAGATCAGGAGAGTCTGGGAGTATCGCCACTTAACACATTTATCCATCAAACGGAATATGTAAGGGTTAGGACGCAAGGAACTGCTTCTTCAGGCTAGATGCAGGAAGATTGTTCCCGATGTTGGGGAAGTCCAGAACAAGGGGTCGCAGTTTAAGGATAAGGGGGAAATCCTTTAGGACCGAGATGAGAAGAACTTTTTTCACACAGAGAGTGGTGAATCTCTGGAACTCTCTGCCACAGAGGGTAGTTGAGGCCAGTTCATTGGCTATATTTAAGAGGGAGTTAGATGTGGCCCTTGTGGCTAAGGGGATCAGGGGGTATGGAGAGAAGGCAGGTACAGGATACTGAGTTGGATGATCAGCCATGATCATATTGAATGGCGGTACAGGCTCGAAGGGCCGAATGGCCTACTCCTGCACCTATTTTCTATGTATCTATCTTAACACATTTATTCATCAAATGGAATATGTATGGGTTAGGACGCAAGGAACTGCTTCTTCAGGCTAGATGCAGGAAGATTGTTCCCGATGTTGGGGAAGTCCAGGACAAGGGGTCGCAGTTTAAGGATAAGGGGGAAATCCTTTAGGACCGAGATGAGAAAAACATTTTTCACACAGAGTGTGGTGGATCTCTGGAACTCTCTGCCACAGATCATTTTGAGGCCAGTTCATTGGCTATATTTAAGAGGGAATTGGATGTGGCCCTTGTGGCTAAAGGGATCAGGGGGTATGGAGAGAAGGCAGGTACAGGATACTGAGTTGAATGATCAGCCATGATCATATTGAATGGCAGTGCAGGCTCGAAGGGCCGAATGGCCTACTCCTGCACCTATTTTCTATGTTTCTATGTTTCTTCTTCTTCTTGCGAATGAAACATAAACCAAAGGAATAGTTCGATCTCAAGCCGGGTGTTGAGCAGCCAGGTTGTTGTCCCTGTTGGCGTCAATGTCTGCCAGGCCCTGACACAGCTCCATTTGGTGGGTGGTAGAGCGGGCACCCAGAGATGACATGGTTGGCTGTCTGTTGTTCTGCTCCGCATTCACAGGCTGGGCTCTGGCGGAGGGAGCCCCCATCTCCACACGCTGGCGTTGAAACGCCCAACACTCCAGTACCAAGTCTGTTGAGCTTCACCCACGCTCCTCTGGGGAGGTCAGACCCCGGACAGCTTTTATCTGGTGAAGAGATGTCGCTGTGTAATGGAGATGAGGTTGCCTTCCACTCCTGTGACCACTCGGTGACCACTATCCAGTGGGCTTTTGTCTCAGTTGGCTGGATGGATGCTAGGAGTTGTTTTCCATGTGGAGCAAAGGGGTGACGGGACTTCAGTCGGGGTGGCCTCTGCTCTCTGCTGATAGCCTGATGGAGGAGGTGATCTGGGTCCATGGCACGACGAGATAGTACTGCTTGCCTTCAGCTGCCTGCTGGTGATGGCTAACGAAATAAAAGACCCAGAATGCTGGTGTAACTCAACGGGTCTGTATCGAATGATGTATTCAAGAGAAAGTTGGATACAGCTCTTGGGGCTAGCGGAATCAAGGAATATGGGGAGAAAGCAGGATTGGGGTACTGATTTTGGATGATCAGCCCACGACCACTTGAGGACAAAGAAGGGAGATTGAACATTTTTTTCGTCTTCCATCACAGTGAGGAATGTGGAGGCGATCATGATGATTCTGATCAACTATCCATGGTCTCCAGAGATGCTGCCTGTCCCGCTCAGTTACTCCAGCACCGTGTGTGTCTTTTTTTTTGTACAAACCAGCACCTGCAGTTCCTTATTATCTGAATGGTGGCCGTTTAGGAAAAGGGGAGATGCAACGAGACCTGGGTGTCATGGTACACCAGTCATTAAAAGTAGGCATGCAGGTGCAGCAGGCAGTGAAGAAAGCGAATGGTATGCTAGCATTCATAGCAAAAGGATTTGAGTATAGGAGCAGGGAGGTTCTACTGCAGTTGTACAGGGTCTTGGTGAGACCACACCTGGAGTATTGCGTACAGTTTTGGTCTCCTAATCTGAGGAAAGACATTCTTGCCATAGAGGGAGTACAGAGAAGGTTCACCAGACTGATTCCTGGGATGTCAGGACTTTCATATGAAGAAAGACTGGATAGACTCGGCTTGTACTCGCTAGAACTCGAAGATTGAGGGGAGGATCTTAGATGCAGGAAGATTGTTCCCGATGTTGGGCAAGTCCAGAACAAGGGGTCACAGTTTAAGGATGGGGGAAATCTTTTCGGACTGAGATGAGGAAAACATTTTTCACATAGAGAGTGGTGAATCTCTGGAATTCTCTGCCACAGAAGGTAGTTGAGGCCAGTTCATTGGCTATATTTAGAAGATTGAGGGGGGATCTTATAGAAACTTACACAATTCTTAAGGGGTTGGACAGGCTAGATGCAGGAAGATTGTTCCCGATGTTGGGCAAGTCCAGAACAAGGGGTCACAGTTTAAGGATAAGGGGGAAATCTTTTCGGACCGAGATGAGGACCGAGACTGAGTTTTTCACACAGAGAGTGGTGAATCTGTGGAATTCTCTGCAACAGAACAAGGGGTCAATTGAGGTTGAGGCCAGTTCATTGGCTATATTTAAGAGGGAGTTAGATGTGGCCCTTGTGGCTAAAGGGATCAGGGGGTTTGGAGAGAAGGCAGGTACAGGATACTGAGTTGGATGATCAGCCATGATCATATTGAATGGCGGTGCAGGCTCGAAGGGCCGAATGGCCTACTCCTGCACCTATTGTCTATGTTTCTATGTTTCTGCCGTCTGCCTGTCTAAATTAGGAATAGTTTAGATATAGACGGCGATTATATAGACGGTGATGTAGAGAGATATAGGACAAATGGATGAAAGATATGGCAAAAAAAAGTCAAGGTGATAAAGGAAACCGTCCATTGCTAGCTGTGGGCTAGATGAAACTGAGTTGCAGATAATGAGACTCAACATGACTTTGAGAGAAGCTGTGTGCACGGCTAAGTTACTCCAACTTTTTGTGTCTATCCGGTTTAAACCAGCATCTGCAGGTTCTTCCTTCACAGAGAAAAAACCTGGTGACGGTTGCCATAAATAAGCTAGACTTTAATGAAACGAAATCCATCTGTGAGCCGTATAATTTGTTAAAGCGATGACAACTCTTGTGATGGCATCATATGGTGTAGGGTCTGGCTTTTCATTTATAAAACCTGCTTCAAATCTAGCCTGGGGCGATGGGGTGAAAAACTCCTTCAAAACGGATGACCCAGGAAACGTCTGCGTAATGAGTTCAAGGCAGGCGCAGTCCGGCAATGGGCCCAAGGGCGTAAACAAGACCAGCTCCGACTTCAGTTCAAGGACTCCATCTATGCCTCGGCAAAGCCAGCAGCTCAATCAAGGACCAGTCGCACCCCCGGCCACTCCCTCTTCTCCCCTCTCCCATCGGGCAAGCGATACAGAAGTGTGAAAACGAATGCATACCTCCAGATTGAGGGACAGTTTCTTCCCAGCTGAAATCAGGCAACTGAACCATCCTTTCAGTGACTAGAGAACAGTCCTACCTCAGTCCCATCTACCTCATTGACGACTCTCGGTCAATCTTGTCGATTAAAGTCGGACTTTACTAGATTTATCTTGTATTAAACGTTATTCCCTTTCATAGAAACATAGAAACATAGAAAATAGGTGCAGGAGTAGACCATCCGGCCCTTCGAGCCTGCACCGCCATTCAATATGATCATGGCTGATCATCCAACTCAGTATCCCGTACCTGCCTTCTCTCCATTCCCTCTGATCCCCTTAGCCACAAGGGCCACATCTAACTCCCTCTTAAATATAGCCAATGAACTGGCCTCGACTACCCTCAGCGGCAGAGAGTTCCAGAGATTCACCACTCTCTGTGTGAAAAAAGTTCTTCTCATCTCGGTTTTAAAGGATTTCCCCCTTATCCTTAAGCTGTGACCCCTTGTCCTGGACTTCCCCCCAACATCGGGAGCAATCTTCCTGCATCTAGCCTGTCCAACCCCTTAAGAATTTTGTAAGTTTCTATAAGATCCCCTCTCAATCTCCTAAATTCTAGAGAGTATAAACCAAGTCTATCCAGTCTTTCTTCATAAGACAGTCCTGACATCCCAGGAATCAGTCTGGTGAACCTCCTCTGCACACCCTCCTTCCCTGTCAGAAAAAGGGTCTCGACCTGAAACGTCACCTATTCTTTTTCTCCAGAGATGCTGCCTGATCCGCTGAGCTGCTCCAGAATTTTGTGTCTATCTTTGGTGTAAACCAGCATCTGCAGTTTTCCCCTTCCATTTATCAGTCCCTGTATCTGTCCACTGTGTCTGTCCACTGACTGTATAGCACACAACAGCAAAAGCTTTTTGTTGTACTCGGTAACAATAAACTAAACTAAACTAAACTAAAAGGGTAGGAGAATGAAGGATGATCTTTTTGAGGTGTACAAAATCACGAGAGGAATAGATCGGGTAGATGCACAGAGTCTCATGCCCAGAGTAGGGGAATCGAGAACCAGAGGACATAGGTTTAAGGTGAAGGGGGATCGATTTTATAGGAATCTGAGGAGCAATTTTTTCACACAAAGTGTGGTGGGTGTATGGAATGAGCTGCCAGAGGGAGCTGGGACTATCCCAACGTTTAAGAAGCAATTGGACAGGTACATGGATGGGACAGGTTTGCTGGGATATGGGCCAAACGCAGGCAGGTGGGACTAGTGTAGATGGGACATGTTGGTCGGTGTGAGCAAGTTGGGCCGAAGGGTCTGTTTCCACACTGTATGATGTGTATGACTCGATGACTCTATAACACAATAGATAGACAATAGACAATAAACAATAGGTGCAGGAGTAGGCCATTCGGCCCTTCGAGCCAGCTCCGCCATTCAATGTGATCATGGCTGATCATCCCCAATCAGTACCCCGTTCCTGCCTTCTCCCCATATCCCCTTACTCCGCTATTTTTTAGAGCCCTATCTAGCTCTCTCTTGAAAGTATCCAGAGAACCGGCCTCCACCGCCCTCTGAGGCAGAGAATTCCTCAGACTCACAACTCTCTGTGTGAAAAACTAAACTAGATTGGCAACGTAAGCCGAGGAGAAGGGGCGAGGGGGTTCACAGTTTTTACAGACGATCGTGGGTCGACAGAAGAAGGGCGCACAACCCGAAACGTCGCCTGTCCATTCCCGGCCAAGATGCCGCCTAACCCTCTGAGTTTCTCCAGCACGCTTTGTTTCACTGGAGATTTCATCAAAGATTATGGGTGCCTGCAGAACTGGCACGATGCTCAGAGCAATGAAATAAATATCACAGAGCTACCCATTGAAGTTTCGTCTTTCTGTCCCTGACATTAAAATTAACTCGAATAACAGAATAACTTCTCCTTTGATTCTGGATGATACCAGAGGAATTCTGTTTTTTTTTGCCTTTGAGATGTCTCGGAGATTCAGTGATGTTAAGCTGCTTCCAAGAAACATATACTGAGGATTAGAAAAAAGGAGGAACATAAGTGTGAAATCAAAGTTACATCTGCGGTCCATTATTTAACTGACTGAAGGTCTCCACGTGTATTATTTATCCTTACAACTTGGTTTTCAGCCACAGGGCTCCTGCAAGATATTGTTGTGTTTTTTATTTGTTGGCTGTGGTGATCAGATAGGAATTCGGTAGGAGAATGGGGTTAGGAGGGAGAGTAGACTTGATGGGCCTAATTCTGGGCCTAATTCCGGGCCTAATTCTGCTCCTAACACATGACCTTCTCAATACTTTAGGCTGAAAAAAAAAGTGCTTTAGTTTAGTTAAACTAAACATAGCTTATTGTAAATTGTAAATTGTCCCTAGTGTGTGTCTGTAGGATAGTGTAATGCCCCTGTCCCACTTAGGAAACCTGAACGGAAACCTCTGGAGATTTTGCGCCCCACCCAAGGTTTCCATGCGGTTCCCGGAGGTTTTTGTCAGTCTCCCTACCTGCTTCCGCTACCTGCAACCTCTGGCAACCACCTGCAATCTCCGGGAACCGCACGGAAACCTTGGGTGGGGCGCAAAGTCTCCAGAGGTTTCCGTTCAGGTTTCCTAAGTGGGACAGGGGGATTAGTGTGCGGGGATCGCTGGTCGGCACGGACTCGGTGGGCCCCAAAGCCTGTAACTCTAAACTAAACCAAATTGAGATGCTGCCAGACCCGTTGAGTTACTCAACCTACCACAACCAGAGAGCAGTGCTGAACTACTATCTACATCTCTGGTGATCCTCGGACTATCATTGATCGGACTTTGCTGGCTTTACCTTGCACTAAACGTTATTCCCTTATCATGTAGCTGTACTCTGTAAATGGCTCGATTGTAATCCTTCTAAACCTTCCCGAATTTGTAGTCGGCAGGGCAGTACTCTGCATATCGCCAACTTGGGTATGTTGTGCACACTAACGTGCTGTTAATGCCCCCTTAAAACTGTCCAGTGAAAGTGATTTGACTATATTGTTGGCTAGTTTATTCCATACCCTTAAAGTTCTTACAAAAAATGAGTTCTTGTAAATATCTGTCCTGGCGGAAGGTATATAATTTCTCTTTCCTGTTCTCCTTTCTGTTGAGTATGCTATGTATCTAGTATACTCTTAAATTTAGAAGATTGCTTGGGGATTTTAGCTTACAAAATTCTTAAGGGGTTGGTACTTGCTAGATTAGGAAGATTTTTAATTTATGTTTGGGAAGTTTGGGCATGTAATTTATGCGCCTAAGTGTTAGTTGTATCCTTTAAAAACCGAGATGAGGAGCCTTTTTTACACAGAGAGTGCTTGTTCTCTGGAACTCTCTGCCACAGCACTAGTTGGGCCAGCTTTGGTGTTTTTAAGGGGCTTAACAAATGGCCCTTGTGGCTAAGGGGATAAGGGGGTATGGAGAGAAGGCAGGTACGGGATACTGAGTTGTATGATCAGCCATGATCATATTGAATGGCGGTGCAGGCTCGAAGGGCCGAATGGCCTACTCCTGCACCTAATTTCTATGTTTCTATGTTTCTATGTATCTATCTGCAGTTATGACCACGATCCCCTTTCGTATCTTGTTCAACATGGCTAGTCTGTTCCTTGCCCTTCTTGCTTCCAGAGTTTCCCACTCCAGGTCGGACAGCACCTGGGTGACACTGCTACCTCCATTTTAGTTCCCGATGCAAGAGCGTGCTGCTTTCCTCTGTACCCCTTCTAGTTTGTTGATATGACCAGTTTTGTACGGGGCCCAGGCACATGAAGCATACTCCAGTAAGGGGACTAACCAATGTTGTATATGCTGTGGTTTTCACTTCCTTTGGGCAGAACCAGAGGTTTCGTCTAAGGAATCCTAGTGTCCGGTTGGCTTTAGTGAGCATGTTGTCCATGTGTTACCCCCCGCGAAAGCTTGCTATCAAGATGAACTCCAAGGTACGGTTGCGAACTTGTACGACAAAGTGTTTGTCCACAGAAGACGTAGTCTCGAGTAGGTGGTTTCTTCTTGTTTGAAATTACCATAATTGAGCATTTGGTTGGGTTGAAGCTCATCTTCCATGTGTGTTGCCATAATTCCAAGGACTTAAGGTCTTCTTGTAAGGAGTTCAAGTCAAGTCACGTCAAGTCAAGCTTATTCGTCACGTACACATACGAGATGTGCAGTGAAATGAAAAGTGGCAATGCTCGCGGACTTTGTGCAAAAAGACAAACGACCAAACAACCAGACAAACTACAAACACAATTCCATATTCTTTTACATATTAAATATTGTGGGCGGAAGGAAAAATGTTCAGTAAAGTTAGTCCCTGGTGAGATAGGAGTTTACAGTCCGAATGGCCTCTGGGAAGAAACTCCTTCTCAACCTCTCCGTTCTCACAGCATGGCAACGGAGGCGTTTGCCATATCCTCTACATCAGTGACATGTATATATACAAGACAATCATCTGCGAAGAGTCTTGTTTTACAATTGATGTGTTCAGGTAGATCATTAATGTACGTCAGGAACAACAGTGGTCCGGTGAAACCGTGCCTTGCGCTACTCCTGACAGCACATGTTCTTCTAGAGAAATGTTTCCTTCACAGGCCACCCTCTGTGTCTGGTTTGTGAGAAAGTCCCTAATCCAGTTATGTAGACTATTTCTGATGCCATAGTAATCCAGTTTTCCTAGGAGCCTTTCAAGAGGGACTTTATCAAATGCTTTTGAAAAGTCCAGGATTGCCATATGTATAATTTCCCCTTATCTAATGCCCTTGTGATGTCATCAATAGTGACATTAAGTTGTATTTCCATTGAACGATTTGCTCTGAAGCCATGTTGTGAGTCCACCAGTATCCCATTCCTTTCATAATGGTCCATGATGTGAGTGTGCATGATGTGTTCCAAGATCTTACATAGAAACATAGAAACATAGAAAATAGGTGCAGGAGTAGGTCATTCGGCCCCTCGAGCCTGCACTGCCATTCAATATGATCATGGCTGATCATCCAACTCAGTATCCCGTACCTGCCTTCTCTCCATACCCCCTGATCCCCTTAACCACAAGGGACACATCTAACTCCCTCTTAAATATAGCCAATGAACTGGCCTCAACTACCTTCAATGGCAGATAATTCAGATTCAGATTCAGATTCAATTTTAATTGTCATTGTCAGTGTACAGTACAGAGACAACGAAATGCATTTAGCATCTCCCTTGAAGAGCGACATAGCAAACGATTTGAATAAAAAAAATAATAATAAGTGTCCGGGGGGGGTGATGATTGGCAGTCACCGAGGTACGTTGTTGAGTAGAGTGACAGCCGCCGGAAAGAAAGCTGTTCCTCGACCTGCTGGTTCAGCAACGAAGAGACCTGTAGCGCCTCCCGGATGGTAGGAGGGTAAACAGTCCATGGTTGGGGTGAGAGCAGTCCTTGGCGATGCTGAGCGCCCTCCTGAGACAGCGCTTGCTTTGGACAGACTCAATGGAGGGGAGCGTGGAACCGGTGATGCGTTGGGCAATTTTCACCACCCTCTGCAATGCCTTCCGGTCGGAGACAGAGCAGTTGCCATACCATACTCTGATGCAGTTGGTAAGGATGCTCTCGATGGTGCAGCGGTAGAAGTTCACCAGGATCTGAGGAGACAGATGGACCTTCTTCAGTCTCCTCAGGAAGAAGAGACGCTGAAGACCATTCCAGAGATTCACCACTCTCTGTGTGAAAAATGTTTTTCTCATCTTGGTCCTAAAAGACTTCCCCCTTATCCTTAAACTGTGACCCCTTGTTCTGGACTTCCCCAACATCTGGAATAATCTTCCTGTCCAACCCCTTAAGAATTTTGTAAGTTTCTGTAAGATGCCCCCTCAATCTTCTAAATTCTAGCGAGTACAAGCCGAGTCTATCCACTCTTTCTTCATATGAAAGTCCTGCCATCCCAGGAATCAGTCTGGTGAACCTTCTCTGCACTCCCTCTATGGCAAGAATGTCTTTCCTCAGATTAGGAGACCAAAACTGCATGCAATACTCCAGGTGTGGTCTCACCTAGACCCTGTACAACTGCAGTAGATCCTCCCTGCTCCTATACTCAAATCCTTTTGCTATGAAGCAAAACATGTAACACTGGTCAGTGAAACTGGTCTGTAATTCTCAGGAGCAGCCTTGTTGCCCTTCTTAAATATTGCACAGATGTTTGCTTCCTTCCACTGTCGTGGTAATGACCCACAATCAATTGAGGACTGGAATAAATCTGTGAGTATGGGTGCTATTTTCGAGGCGAAAATCTTTAGAAGCTTACGTCTGTGGTGATGTCTGGCTAACCAGGGTAGGGTATTTGGTGTGGCTGCTGTTTTTTTTTTTGGACTTTGTCTCTCCACGATCTGCTTTAATTCGGTTTCAACAGTGTCCCACTTCTCCTGAATAGAAGTATTCCCCACTGAGAGATACTGGTCCCGTAAAGCATCCAGGTCTGCATTGATCAGTTCCTCGTTTGCTTTCCGCCGTCTGTAGTATTCCCTTCCAGGTTGTCATTTCCACTTGGCTGGCAGATCCAGGTCAACAATAACTATGTCATGATCAATAGACAATAGGTGCAGGAGGTGGCCATTCGGCCCTTCGAGCCAGCACCACCTTTCAATGTGATCATGGCTGATCGTCCCGTATTGGACAGGTGCAGGGATATGGACAGGTTTGCACGGATAGGGGCCAAACGCAGGCAAGCAGGACTAGTGTAGATGGGACATGTTGGTCGGTTTGAGCAAGTTGGGCCAAAGGGCCTGTTTCCACACTGTATGATGTGTATGACTCGATGACTCTATAACACAATAGGTAGACAAAAGACAATAAACAATAGGTGCTGGAGTAGGCCATTCGGCCCTTCGAGCCAGCACCGCCATTCAATGTGATCATGGCTGATAATCCCCAATCAATACCCCGTTCCTGTCTTCTCCCCATATCCCCTGACTCCGCTATCTTTAAGAGCCCTATCTAGCTCTCTCTTGAAAGCATCCAGAGAACCGGCCTCCACCGCCCTCTGAGGCAGCGAATTCCACAGACTCACCACTCTCTGTGTGAAAAAGTGTTTCCTCATCTCCGTTCTAAATGGCTTACTCCTTATTCTTAAACTGTGGCTCCTGGTTCTGAACTCCCCCAACATCGGCATGTTTCCTGCCTCTAGCGTGTCCAAACCCTTAATAATCTCAGATATCCTCTCATCCTTCTAAACTCCAGAGTGTACAAGTCCAGCCGCTCCATTCTCTCAGCATATGACAGTCCCGCCATCCCGGGAATTAACCTGGTGAACCTACGCTGCACTCCCTCAATAACAAGAATGTCCTTCCTCAAATTAGGGGACCAAAACTGCACACAGGTGTGGTCTCACTAGGGCTCTGTACAACTGCAGAAGGACCTCTTTGCTCCTATTCTCGACTCTTCTTGTTATAAAGGCCAACATGCCATTCGCTTTCTTCACTGCCTGCTGTACCTGCATGCATGGTCGCTTCTACCTGCCTCCACCTTAGTACCCTGAACAAGACTGGTGTTATTTGTGAATACCGAGTCTAAAATATCACCTCTTCTTGCTGGTTTATTAACCTGTTGGTTCAGTCCAAAATCCATTACAGCCCCTAGTAGCAGTTCAGCTGTATCCTTGGGATGCAGGTTGACCCTGCACTATTGTTGTGTCTTCCCAATTAATATTAGGCTGATTAAAGTCTCCTTAAAGTACTATGTTGTATCCCTTGCCTTTATTGCATATTTTATCAAATGAATTCTCAAGTTGTCAATCTGTCTATCATTGTGTCTGGGCTTATAAGCAGTGCCTATTAAAAGTGAGTGCTGGCCTTTCAATTCCATTTGGTTCCACATTCATTCACTGTCTACTTCAAACTCTTCTTTGCGAATCATAATAATATCCTTGTATTGTCTGAAGAAGGGTTTCGGCCCAAAACATTGCCTATTTCCTTCGCTCCATGGATGCTGCTGCACCCGCTGAGTTTCTCCAGCTTTTTTTGTGTATCTTTGATTTTCCAGCATCTGCAGTTCCTTCTTAAATAAAAAAAAATCCTTGTATTGTATTGTATTCGCTGGCTGGATAGCGCGCAACAAAAGCTTTTCATAGAAACATAGAAATTAGGTGCAGGAGTAGGCCATTCGGCCCTTCGAGCCTGCACCGCCATTCAATATGATCATGGCTGATCGTCCAACTCAGTATCCCGTACCTGCCTTCTCTCCATACCCTCTGATCCCCTTAGCCACAAGGGCCACATCTAACTCCCTCATAAATATAGCCAATGAACTGGCCTCGACTACCCTCTGCGGCAGAGAGTTCCAGAGATTCACCACTCTGTGTGAAAAAAGTTCTTCTCATCTCGGTTTTGAAGGACTTCCCCCTTATCCTTAAGCTGTGACCCCTTGTCCTGGACTTCCCCAACATCGGGAACAATCTTCCTGCATCTAGCCTGTCCAACCCCTTAAGAATTTTGTAAGTTTCTATAAGATCCCCTCTCAATCTCCTAAATTCTAGAGAGTATAAACCAAGTCTATCCAGTCTTTCTTCATAAGACAGTCCTGACATCCCAGGAATCAGTCTGGTGAACCTTCTCTGCACTCCCTCTATGGCAATAATGCCCTTCCTCAGATTTGGAGACCAAAACTGTACGCAATACTCCTGGTGTGGTCTCACCAAGACCCTGTACAACTGCAGTAGAACCTCCCTGCTCCTATACTCAAATCCTTTTCACTATACCTCGGTACACGTGACAATAAACCAAACTAAACTAAACGTTTTAATACAGCACGGAAACAGACTCATCGGCCCACCGAATCCGTGCCGACCAGCGATCTCCGCACATTAACATTATCCTATGGGGTGCTGGCTCGAAGGGCCGAATGGCCAACTCCTGCACCTATTGTCTACTAACACTATCCTACACACACAAACACACACACACGAGGGAAAATTTACAATTTTACCAAAGCCAATTAGCCTGCAAACCTGCGCGTCTTTGGAGTGTGGGAGGAAACCGGAGCACCCGGAGAAAACCCACGCAGGTCTCGGGGAGAACGTACAGACTCCGTACAGACAGCACTCGCAGTCGGGATCGAACCCGGGGGTCTCTGCCGCTGGCGGTGTGGGACTTCAGGCTTCCGTAACCTCCTGCCCGACGGTTCCAGTGGGAAGAGGGCTTGGGTGTTGGGGAAGGGAAACCTGGAAGAGAGATGTGGGCAGGACAAGGACCTACAGATGGCACCCCTGGTCAGGATCGAACCCTGGGTCGCTGGCACTGTAAGGCAGCAACTCTACCGCTGCGCCACCGTGCCGAGAGGGGGGGGGGGTGATCTTAATTTATTCTGACTGGCTGCTCGAGCAAATTGCCTGATTAGAGAGAGAGGGAGAGAGAGAGAGAGAGAGAGAGAGTCGCAAGAGTGGCGGTGAGTGGAGCCCTTGATGAAGACAGTGTTGTCCTGGTGTACAGCCAGGCTCGCAGCCATAGAGAGGGAGAGCCGGCTCCGGAGTTGTGTAAAGACCAGCGTTTGTTTTAATTAGCCTGACTGCAGGAGGTCACGATTCAAGCCCCAGATACCCCGCGGCCTCATCGCCGAGATGCAGATGGTGATGCGTTTTGAGAGGGAATACACGAGCGCCCGCGTTTATTCCCGCAAGGTGCCAGCTTGGATTAGAAATTTAACGCCACCGTTTAAGGCAAAGTCAAAAGTTTGGTTTAGTTTAGTTTACTGTCACGAGGTGAATCATGGGCTGAGCCCAGGTGATGAAGGGTGGGGGGGGGGGGGGGGGCAGTGGCGGTGGTGCAGTGGCAACGCTGGTCGGTGCAGAATTGGTGGGACAGGGGGGGGGGGGGGGGGGGGGGGGGGGGGGGGGGGGGGAGGGGAGGGACAACTGTTTCTTCCTTGTATCTCTGAACTGAAACTTTGAACTGAGCCAAATTTTGACTTTCAACAACTCACGTTGCCTTAAAAGTTGACATTGAATTTCTGAATTTGAATTAATGGACGTTCCTTTGGGACGGAGATGAGGAGGATTTTCTTTAGTGTGAGGGTGGTGAATCTGTGGAATTCATTGCCACAGAAGGCTGTGGAGGCCAAGTCGATTGATGTTTTTAAGGCGGAGACAGATAGATTCTTGATTAGTACGGGTGACAGAGGCTATGGGGAGAAGGCAGGGGAATGGGGTTAGGAGGGGAGAGATAGATCTTGATGGGCCGAATGGCCTAATTCTGCTCCTATCACTTCTGACCTTGTGACTGGGCCAGGGATCGCTGTGCAAACCCCTCCACACTGAACTACGCACCAAATTAGAACCGCTTTTCACAAGAAAACCCCCAGATTTTACTGGACTTCATCTTGCACTAAACATTAGACCTTTATCCTGCACCTTACACGGTCCACGGTCGATTGTGACCATGTATAAACTTTCCGCTGACTGGACAGCACGAAACAAAAAGGCATTTCAATGGAGTTTAGTTTAGTTTAGTTCAAATTAGTTCAGTTTAGGTTAAAGATACAGCTTGGAAACAGGCCCTTCTGCCCATCAGGTCCGCACTGATCAGCGATCCCCGCACACTTGCACTATCCTATACAATAGGGGCAATTTACAGTTATACCCCCAAGCCAATTAAACTACAGACCTGCACGTCTTTGGAGCTACTTCCCCACAGCCATCAGGCTATTAAACCTGGCTCGGGCAAAACTCTGAACATTAATAACCCATTATTTGTTATTTGCACTTTATCAGTTTATTTATTCATGTGTTTTGTAGTCAATGCCTACTATGTTCTGTTGTGCTGAAGCAAAGCAAGAATGTCATTGCCCTATCATGGACACATGACAATGAACTTGAACTTGAACTTTAACTTGAGCGTGGCCGAGAACAGAGCACCCGGAGAAAACCCGCACAGGTCACGGGGAGAACGTACAAACTCCGCACAGACAGCACCCGCACAGGTCAGAATCGAACCCGCGACCCTGGCGCCGTGAGCCGGCGACTCTACCGCTGCGCCACCGATGCAGTGTACCAGCATTGTACAGGCTGTTGTATTCCCGATCACGTGGCTGGAGACTTTTAGTTAAACTCCTTGTTGGGATTCAAGAGGAGAGAAATAACAATTGAATAATTTGCATTCATTTCGACAAGATTTATAGCCTCCCGCTTTTAGAACTGCAGATGACAGCCCTTCACGGTGGGTCAACTATCCTTTTTTTCTCCCCCCCCCCCCCCCCCCCCCCCCCCCCCCCCCCCTCCAAATCAGTTCCCTCGTGTAATTGCTCTCCGAAGATTGATATGAAATGGAAATAAACAGACAAGTGAGGACAAGCAGTTTGCTTGGAAGAACTGCCGCGGATGACAATTGAGGAACATCTGACCATAACATGCGTTGGTGTGTTTGCTATTTCAAAACTTATTAGTCGCAAGGACAGAATCCCCTTCCACACCTTTAAATGGGGGAGCAAGCAATTAGCAGGGGACAGGCCAAGTGTTACAAATCAATCTTCACGCTGCATTCATTAAACAAGACGGCAAGAGTACATTAAATGCTGACAAGTGCAGTTTTTATTTTGTTTTTGAAAGAATATTGCAGCAACTTTGATGTACAGACGGGTCCATGCAAAGAGGAACTTCTGCTGCTTTAGAAGGGCGCAGCAGGAGAGTTGCTGCCTGACAGCGCCAGAGACCCGGGTTCGATCCTGACCACGGGCGCTGTCTGTACGGAGTTTGTACGTTCTCCCCGTGACCTGCGTGGATTTCCTCCGGGTGCTCCGATGTCAATTGACAATAGACAATAGACAATAGGTGCAGGAGTAGGCCATTCGGCCCTTCAAACCAGCACCGCCATTCACTGTGATTGTGGCTGATCATCCACAATCAGTACCCCGTTCCTAGCCTTCTCCCCATATCCCCTGACTCCGCTATCTTTAAGAGCTCCATCTAACTCTCTCTTGAAAGCATCCAGAGAATCGTCCTCCACCGCCCTCTGAGGCAGAGAATTCCACAGACTCACAACTCTCTGGGTGAAAATTTTTTTCCCTCATCTTCGTTCTAAATTGCTTGCCCCTTATTCTGAAACTGTGGCCCCTGGTTCTGGACTCCCCCCAACATCGGGAACATGTTCCCTGCCTCTAGCGTGTCCAACCCCTTAATAATCTTATATGTTTCAATGAGATCCCCTCTCGAAATTCCAATGTATACAAGCCAAGTCGCTCCATTCTTTCAACATATGACAGTCCCGCCATCCCGGGTATTAACCTCGTGAACCTACACTGCACTCCCTCAATTTCCTCCCACATTCCAAAGACGTACAGGTTTGCAGGTTAATTGGCTTTGGTAAGAATTTGGTAAATTGTCCATAGTGTGAACGGGAAAGAGCTAATGGTCGGCACGGACCTGGTGGGCCGAAGGGCCTGTTTCTGCGCTGTATCTCTAAATGAAATAAACTAAACTAAATCCTACATTCTAACCCATTCCCAAAGGTCTTGTAATGATTTTCTTTCTCTTTATCAGTGTTTAGTTAATTCCATTTTGATTCTATCATTCGGATCACAGCAATTCATTGTTTATTTAAAACTACATACATATGGCTTGCCCTATTTTCCTTCCTAAATTGAGCAGGAATAACTCTAGGATAGGCAGCATCCGCGGAGGCAAATGCATAGGTGACGTTTTGTAATGGGGCCCTTTTCTAGTCTGACCCAAACCTTCTTTCGCCCATGCCCTCCATTGAGCGTCCCGGTGGCACAACGGTAGAGCCGCTGCCTCACAGCGCAGGAGACCCGGGTTCGATCCTGACCCCGGGTGCTGTTTGTGTGTGTGGAGTTTGTACGTTCTTCCTGGGACCGCGTGCGTTTTCTCCGGGTGCTCCGGTTTCCTCCCACACTCCAAAGACGCGCAGGTTTGTAGGTTAATGAGCTTTGGTAAAATTGTAAATTGTCCCTGGTGTGTGTAGGATAGCGCTGTGATCGTGGGGTGATCACGGGGCGATCCTGGGTCGGCATTGGTTCGGTGGGCCGAAGGGCCTGTTTTCCATGCTGTATCACTAAGCTCAACTAAGATGCTAAAGGAGACAGATTTTCCAAGTTTAAGGGAATCAGTCTGTCTGTTGCCACGGGACTGGATTATAAAGTGAAGAAAAATGATTACTGGGTTCACCGTATCCAAATAACATTGGCAACAGAGCCTTAAGTTGAACGCATTCCCACTGATCTTTTTTTCTTCTCGACATCCTGCAAGGAATTTTCCTTCCCTGCTCTCCTCATTTCCCTGCGAACTCGTTGATCAGGATTGCACCTTGTGCCAGATGCAAAAGATGGCGTGGATTGTGCATGCGCAGGAATGAACTGCAGATGCTGGTTTGCGCCGGAGATGGGCACAAAATGCTCGGAGGGACAGGCAGCGCCTCTGTAGAGAAGGAATGGGTGGCGTTTCGGGTCGAGACCCTTTGTAGGAGTCATTCATGCTTAGGCTAGTTAAGGGCCTGCCCCACGGGCATGCGACCTGCATGCGGCAAGCGCGACCAAACCGAATGGCAGTGAAATGTTGGACAGTGAAAAGTTTGCAATTGCCGTTCCGCCCTTCTTCAGACTGTGAGAGAGAGAGAGAGAGAGGCACACAGATAAGGAGGTGCAAGGTACTGCCCCTGTATCAATATCTGAAGGGGTTGTTCCTAAAGTTCTGGTTACATTTTAGTCCTACGATTCTTGTGTTTGGACACAAGGCAGGGTGTGGGGAGAGCCAAGTGGGAGGGTGGGACCTACCTGTCGGTGGCTGGGATGGCCATACGGTGACAGCAGGCGAAGGTCAGGCAAGAGTCGGCTGCCTGAGGGCCTAAATCCGTGCACGTGTGTCCCTGGAAGGGAACATGCGGTGCTCACGGGGACTTTGGAGGTATTCCGTGGGCGCTGGTCACCGCGTGGGGTTGAGAGTATTGTGAATAATGATTGTAATGTTGTACTATAATGACACGATATAATGTAAGTTCGTTTTATGTATGACTTGATCTGTTGTATTATTTGATGTGCTTAATAAAGTCTTTGAAAAAGAAAAAAAGGAGGTGCAAGGTGTGAAAATAATACAAAGTAGATGGAGTTCAAGGAAATCGTAGAATAGATCATTGTTGGCTGGGAGAAGGTGACAACAAAGCAAACAGAGATAAAAATGTGGTCGTCGACAGTCAGACTGGTCGGAGAACTGGGAATGGGGAGGGATGGAGAAGGGAGGGAAAGCAAGGGTTACTTGAAGTTAGAGAAGTCAATGATCATACCGCTGGGGTGTAAGCTGCCCAAGCAAAATATGAGGTGCTGTTACGATTACATATGGCATGGATCGCTGTAGGTGGGGAGAACAGGGGTCTTCTCGACGATACAAGCATCTAAAATCTCCATAAGTAGCTCGTATGCAGAATTAGGCCATCAGGTCCACTCTGCCATTCAATTATCGCTGATCTCTCTCTCCCTCTCAATCCCTTTCTCCCACCACCTCCCTATAACCCCTGACACCCGTACTAATCGCAAACCTATCAATTTATGCCTTAAAGATATCCATTGACGGCTGCCACAGCCATCTGTGGCAATGAATTACACAGATCCACCTCCCTAATAAGACATAAGGCTCATAAGACATAGCAGCAGGATTAGGCCACTCGGCCCATCAAGTCTACTACACCATCCAATCACGGCTGATCTATAGAAACATAGAAACATAGAAATTAGGTGCAGGATTAGGCCATTCGGCCCTTCGAGCCTGCACCGCCATTCAATATGATCATGGCTGATCATCCAACTCAGTATCCCGTACCTGCCTTCTCTCCATACCCTCTGATCCCCTTAGCCACAAGGGCCACATCTAACTCCCTCTTAAATATAGCCAATGAACTGGCCTCGACGACCGTCTGTGGCAGAGAGTTCCAGAGATTCACCACTCTCTGTGTGAAAAAAAGTTCTTCTCATCTCGGTTTTAAAGGATTTCCCCCTTATCCTTAAGCTGTGACCCCTTGTCCTGGACTTCCCCAACATCGGGAACAATCTTCCTGCATCTAGCCTGTCCAACCCCTTAAGAATTTTGTAAGTTTCTATAAGATCCCCCCTCAATCTCCTAAATTCTAGAGAGTATAAACCAAGTCTATCCAGTCTTTCTTCATAAGACAGTCCTGACATCCCAGGAATCAGTCTGGTGAACCGTCTCTGCACTCCCTCTATGGCAAGAATGTCCTTCCTCAGATTTGGAGACCAAAACTGTACGCAATCTCTCCCTCTCAACTCCATTCTCCTGCCTTCTCCCCATAACCCCAGACCCATTATTCCTAATTACTGTACTAATCCCCATCTATTTGTCCCACAGTTTTCACTCTTATCCTTCTCCCGTGTTCCAATTTTCCCTTTTCCCAAAAGTAATGCAATCAAAACCATTCTAAAATACCAAACCTACTGATTAGTACGGGATGCCAGGGGTTACAGGGAGAAGGCAGGGGAACGGGGTTGAGAGGGGGAGAGATCGATCAGCCGTGATTTAATGGCGGAGTAGACTCGGGCCGAATAGACAATGGACAATAGACAATAAGTGCAGGAGTTGGCCATTCGGCACTTCGAGCCAGCACCGCCATTCAATGTGATCATGGCTGATCATTCCCAATCAGTACCCCATTCCTACCTTCTCCCCATATCGCCTAACTCCACTATCCTTAAGAGCCCTATCTAGCTCTCTCTTGAAAGCATCCAGAGAACCCGTCTCCACCGCCCTCTGAGGCAGAGAATTCCAAGGACTCGCCACTCTCTGAGAGAAAAAATGTTTCCTCGTCTCCGTTCTAAATGGCTCACTCCTTATTCTTAAACTGTGTGGCCCCTGGTTCAGATTCAGATTCAGATTCAGATTCAATTTTAATTGTCATTGTCAGTGTACAGTACAGAGACAACGAAATGCATTTAGCATCTCCCTTGAAGAGCGACATAGCAAACGATTTGAATTAAAAAATAATATAAGTGTCCGGGGGGGGGGGGGGGGGGGGGGGGGGGGGGGGGGTGATTGGCAGTCACTGAGGTACGTTGTTTAGTAGAGTGACAGCCGCCGGAAAGAAGCTGTTCCTCGACCTGCTGGTTCGGCAACGGAGAGACCTGTAGCGCCTCCCGGATGGTAGGAGGGTAAACAGTCCATGGTTGGGGTGAGAGCAGTCCTTGGCGATGCTGAGCGCCCTCCGCAGACAGCGCTTGCTTTGGACAGACTCAATGGAGGCGAGCGTGGAACCGGTGATGCGTTGGGCAATTTTCACCACCCTCTGCAATGCCTTCCGGTCGGAGACAGAGCAGTTGCCATACCATACTGTGATGCAGTTGGTAAGGATGCTCTCGATGGTGCAGCGGTAGAAGTTCACCAGGATCTGAGGAGACAGATGGACCTTCTTCAGTCTCCTGAAGATTTGGGGGGTTCTGGACTCCCCCAACATCGGGAACATGTTCCCTGCCACTAGCGTGTCCAAACCCTTAACAATCTTATATGTTTCAATGAGATACCCTCTCATCCTTCTAAACTCCAGGGTGGACAAGCCCAGCCGCTCCATTCTCTCAGCAAATGCTGCTCCATTCTCTCAGCATACAGTCTCGCCATCCAGGGAATTAACCTTGTAAACCTACGCTGCACTCCCTCAATCGCAAGAATGTCCTTCCTCAAATTCGGGGACCAAAGCTGCACACAATACTCCAGGTGTGGTCTCATTAGGAACGGCCTAATTCTGCTCCTATCACTGGGCAAGTTGGGCCGAAGGGCCTGTTTCCACACCGTAGGAATGGAATAATTCTGCTCCTATCACTGGGCAAGTTGGGCCGAAGGGCCTGTTTCCACACCGTATCACTCCAGGACTCTAACTAAAAATAACCCATACGGTAGTGACACCACCCAATGTTTGTATTGAATTTATTCAAGAAAGATGAAAAGGCGCCCGCTGAGTTCATGAATTTATTTTTTCTTCCAGCTGCCTTACTTTCTCCCACCAACCTCCTACAGCTGAGCGTCTGGCTTCACCATTGCGTCTGGGATTAAAACTCGTTGCGATGGAGCGCCGTTCCTTGCTGTGCGCCTCCAAATTCATGCGGTTTCCCGCCTGCCCGCTGCAGTGCCCTGATTTTCGAGACAGTTTTAGATCGTAATGAAAGCCAACTTGAAATGAAAAGTAAAATCTGCTTAGTGAGGCAGAAGGAAAGATCTGCAGATGCGGGTTTACAGCTGATGGGATAGTACGCAGCTTGGAGTCGTGGAGTGATACAGTGTGGAAACAGGCCCTTCGGCCCAACTTGCCCACACATGTCCCAGCTACACTTGTCCCACCTGCCCGCGTTTGGCCCATATCCCTCCAAACCTGTCCTATCCATGTACCTGTCCAACTGTTTCTTAAATGTTGGGATAGTCCCAGCCTCAACTACCTCCTCCATACACCCACCACCCTCTGTATGGAAAAGTTGCCCCTTAGATTCCTATTAAATCTTTTCCCCTTCACCTTGAACCTATGTCCACTGGTCCTCGATTCCCCTACTCTGGGCAAGAGACTCTGTGCACCTACCCGATCTATTCCTAGCATGTTTTATACACCTCTATAAGATTACCCCTTATCCACTTGCACTCCAATGAATAGAGACCCAGCCTGCTCAAACTCTCCCCATAGCTCAGACCCTCAAAAACTCTTTTCACTGTGACAATAAACTAAACTAAACTAAACTTTGCACTAAATATTGAGTTCTCTAACTTCAACTTCAAGTAGCCCTTGCTTTGCCTCTCTCTGCATCCCCTCCCTGGCTAAAGGGATCATGGGGTATGGAGAGAAGGCAGGTACAGGATACTGAGTTGGATGATCAGCCATGATCATATTGAATGGCGGTGCAGGCTCGAAGGGCCGAATGGCCTACTCCTGCACCTATTTTCTATGTTTTTCCCCCTTACCATTTCTCTGACCAGTCCCACTGTCTCTGACTACATCTTATCTCTGTTTGCTTTGTTGTCACCTTCTCCCAACCAACAATGATCTACTCTACATTTTCCTTGATCTCCATTCCCTTGGTCCTGTTTTCACACCCCACACTTCCTTATCTATGTACCGCCCGCTCCCCTGGCATCAGTCTGAAGAAGGGTCTCGCTCCCACAACGTCACCCATTCCTTCCCTCCGGAGATGCTGCCTGTTTCCGCGCTGTAACTCCAAATTAAACTAAAAACTTGGCGACAACTCAGGAAGGGAAAATCAAACAAGAGAGGTTTTAACTCGGGCAGGTAATTGTCATTGTCAGTATGTAACGAAGGGAAAAAAATGCATATTGAATCAATCTCCCTGTCAGCGGGCGGCAGTGTGGTGATATTACCAGAACATGACAGAAACCTGACAGATTTGATATGAAGCAAATCAACTTTTGAGGGCAGCACGGTGGCGCAGCGGTAGAGTTCCTGCCTGACAGCGCCAGAGACCCAGGTTCAATCCTGGCTATGGGCGTTTGTCAGTACAGTGTGTGTACGGACTTACCGTGACCTGAGTGGGTTTTCTCCAGGTGCTCCGATTTCCTCACATGCTCCAACAGCGAGCAGGTTTGTAGGTTAATTGGCTTTGCTCAATTGTAAATTATCCCCAGTGTGTAGTATAGAACTGTACTTGGATTAGCACGGGTGTCAGGGGTTATGGGGAGAAGACGGGAGAATGGGGTTAGGAGGGAGAGATAGATCAGCCATGACTCAATGGCGGGGTAAACTTCATGGGCTGAATGGCCTAATCCTGCTCTTATCACTTATGACCTTATGACACAGACACAGACACACACACCGACACACACACACAGACACAGACACAGACACACACACCGACACACACACACAGACTCGCACACACACACTCACAGACACACACACACACAGACAGACGCACACACAGACTCGCACACGCACACACACACAGACACACACACAGACACACACACACACACACACACACACACACACACACACACAGACACACACACACACACACGCACACACACACACACACAGACACACACACACACACACACACACCCACAGACACACACACACACAGACACACACACACACACACATACACACTCACACACACACACACACACACACACACACACACACACACACACACACACACACACACACACACACACACACACACACACACACACACACACACACACACACACAGACACACACACACACAGACACACACACACACACACACACACACAGACACACAGACACACACACACACACACACACACACACACACACACACACACACACACACACACACACACACACACACACACACACACACACACACACACACAGACAGACGCACACACGCAGGCGTGGAGCTGATGTGGGCATTCATTTGACAGTTCAGAAGGATTGAACTAATTCACTATTTTTAATGTGACATCCACCAATTACTTATTCAAACATTTGCTCCTGTTCCACACTTGAATTGGTTTGTTTACTGCACTTTCGAAGCAAAAGCAAGCAAGCCTCTGCAATTGGACTGAATGATGGAAGATTTTTTTTTTTTTTTTTTTGCTTTCCTCTCCGGAGAGATCTCCCCATAATTGGTTTGCCACATTTTCCCCAGAAGTAATTTATTAATTAAGCAATTAAGGATTTAAGGTAATTGGCACACTGATCCAGAGGCAGCGATGAATTTATTTTAGTCAGCAAGTTGGCGTGATTTGCAAGGCGCTGCCTGAAAGAACTGCGGAAGCAGATTCAGAAGTGATCTTCAGAAAGAAGTGGAGATTTATTTTGAAGGCAAAAGTATTTGCAGAGTTTGAGGGTGGCACGGTGGCGCAGCGGTAGAGTTGCTTCGATTTAGCTCTAAGGGCTAAAGCAATCAAGGGATATGGGGAAAAAGCAGGAGCGGGGTACTGATTTTCGATGATCAGCCATGATCATATTGAACGGCAGTGCTGACTCGAAAGGCCGAATGGCCTATTCCTGCACCTACACCTGCACCTCCAAGGACATTCATGCTATTGAGGGAATGCAGCGTAGGTTCACCAAGGTTAATTCCCGGGATGGCGGGACTGAGAGAATGGAGCGGCTGGGCTTGTACACTCTGGAATTTAGAAGGATGAGAGGGTTTCTTATTGAAACATATAAGATTATTAAGGGTTTGGACACGCTAGAGGCAGGAAACATTGTACCGATGTTGGGGGAGTCCAGAACCAGGGGCCACACAGTTTAAGAATAAGGGGTAAGGCATTTAGAACGCAGATGAGGAAACACTTTTTCACACAGGGAGTTGTGAGTCTGTGGAATTCTCTGCCTCAGAGGGCGGTGGAGGCCGGTTATCTGGGTACTTTCAAGAGAGAGCTAAATAGGGTTCTCAAAGATAGCGGAGTCAGGGGATATGGGGAGAAGGCAGGAACGGGGTACTGATTGTGGATGATCAAGCCTTTTTGACCACCTTATCTACCTGGGACTCGACCTTCAAGGAACCATGCACCTGCATTCCTAGATCCCTCTGCTCTACAACACTACCCAGAGGCCTACCATTTACTGCCCTTGTTCGACGTCCCGTAATGCAACATCTCACACTTCTCTGTATTAAATTCCATCAACCATTAAAGCCCTGTCCCACGGTACGAGTTCATTCCAAGAGCTCTCTCCGAGTTTGCCCTGATTCGAACTCGGAGATTTACGGTAATGGCCGCTCATCGGTACTCGGGGCTCTCGTGGACATTTGTCAACGTGTTGAAAAATCTTCACGAGTCTTCCCGTGCTTACCTGCCGTTAGCTAGTCTTCCCGAGTACCTGCCGTTTGCGTTACACAGCCGCTAACAGACGTCCCCGAGCTCCGACGTACCCGCTACGTTCATTCCCCGCGCTTACCACGAGTTTGATATTTTTTTTAAAACTCGGGAGAGCTCTTGGAATGAACTCGCACTGTGGGACAGGGCTATCAGAAGGCAGAGACCAGCCATGATTGAATGGTGGAATAGACTCGATGGGCCGAATGGCCTAAATCTACTCCTATAACTTGTGAACTTGTGAACTTGAAAACAATATTTCTTGAGGTTTTATTGAAGTTTGCTTTAGATGAAAAAAAAGAGATTTATGAGTGTTTCTCTTGATTCTGTTTGTGCAGAGATTTTTTGATTTAAAACCATGAACCTTGATTGCAATATAATCATTAGGTGTGTGGTGATCCCCGATGATTTGCAGTCAAAGTTATAAGTATAATACCATATTGTAAAAGGGAAATTACTCAAGTTTTCTTTTCCTTCTCGAGCAATCCAAGTAATTGCCCTTGATGGACACTAAAAGCTGGAGTAACAGCGGGACAGGCAGCATCTCTGGAGTGAAGGAACGGGTGACGTTTTGGGTCGAGACCCTTCTTCAGACAGGGGAGTCGGGGGAGTCTGGAGATATGGAAGGGCAAGGTGTGAAAACGGCAGATCAATGCAGATGATGACAAGGAGATGTTGAACGGTTCATTGTTAGCTGAGGGGAAGGTGACAATCAGTAATCTTTTAATCAGGAAGACAGTTGAACTAGTCGGAAAACCAGGATGAGGGAGGGATGGAGAGAGGGAGAAGTCAATGTTCATACCGCTGGGGTGTAAGTTGCCCAAGTGAAATATGAGGTGCTGTTCCTCCAATTTGCACTGGGCCTCAGTCTGACAGTGGAGGAGGCCCAGGACAGAAAGGTCGGATTGGGAATGGGAGTGGGGAGTTAAAGGGCTGAGCAGGTAAATTAAGGCAGACTCAGCGGAGGTGTTCAGCGAAACGATCGCCGGGGGCTGCGCTTGGTCTCGCCGATATATAGGAGTCCACACCTGGAACAGCAGATACAGTAGATGAGGTTGGAGGAGGTGCAAGTGAACCTCTGCCTCAACTGAAAGGAGTGTTGGGCTCCGCTGGGTTGCAAGCTGCCCAAGTGAAATATGAGGTGATGCTGCCCCTTGCATCCAATGTCGTGCTTGCAATGCCATGCGCAATATTAAATGCGATATTGCTGCTGAGAGCAGTTTTGCACAAAACACTTGCGCTCTGTGCCTCTATTTATAAAGCCAGGCCTCCTGAATGACTTTCCAATGGCCTATTGAACCCGCCCTGCCATTGTCAGGGATTTATGTGCATGCATACTCGGTCTCTTTGTTTCAGGGTACATTTTAAAATTGTGCCATTTCACCATTATTGCCTCTCCTCATTCTTCTGTCCAAAGTGGAACACCATGCATTTCAATACATTAACATCCGTGGTCTATATATCTGCCTACTTCAACAGCCTTTCCTCCCTCCCTTCCTTGGTCAACTGTTTAGTTTGGTTTAGTTGAAGGGACTCGACCCGAAACGTCACCCATTCCTTCTCTCCAGAGATGCCGCTGAATTGCTCCAGCATTGTGTGTCTGTCTTCGGTTTAAACCAGGCTCTGCAGTTCCTTCCGACTCGATTAGTTTTTAGTTTTCGTTTCAAGATACAGCGCGGAAACAGGCCCTTCGGCCCACCGAGTCCTCGCCGGCCTGCGGTCCCCGCACACTAGCACTGTCCTACACACACTAGGGACAATTTACACTTGGACCAAGCCAATTAACCCACAAACCCGCACGTCTTTGGAGTGTGGGAGGAAACCAAAGATCTCGGAGAAAACCCACGCAGGTCACGGGGAGAACGTCCAAATCCCGTACAGACAGCGCCCGTAGTCGGGATTGAACCTGGGTCTGTGGTGCTGTGGGGTAGAAACTCTACCTCTGCGCCACCGTGCCGGCCCTGATTTGTTGTGCCTTTTTCCTACAAGATACAAGATACAAGATACATTTAATTGTCATTTGGACCCCTTGAGGTCCAAACGAAATGCCGTTTCTGCAGCCATACATTACAAACACATAGACCCAAGACACAACATAATTTACATAAACATCCATCACATCGCTGTGATGGAAGGCCAAAAACACTTATCTCTCCACTGCACTCTCCCCCCCCGATGTCAGAGTCAAAGTCAAAGCCCCCGGCTGGCGATGGCGATTGTCCCGCGGCCATTAAAGCCACGCCGGGTGATGCGAGGTCGCACACCGGGTCTTGCTGTTAGAGCCCCCGGCGTGCGCTCGCAGAGTCCCGAGGCCATTCCAAGCCTCGCGGGGTGGTGCTGTAAAGGCCCCGCTCCAGGAGCTCTTCAACCCCGCAACTCGGGCGGCGGAAGTCGCCGTTGCGAGAGCCCTGAAAAGCGGTCTCCCTCCAGGGACCCGTGGGCTCCCGGTGCCACCGTCCACAGACCTGCCATTGGAGCCTCCAACTCTCCGGTAGCAGCAGCAGCAGCAGCAGCATCATCGCTCCTCCACCGCTCCACCCGCTCCAGACTCAGCCAGCCCCGCGACGGCGACGGTGAGTCGTAGCACCAGAGTCCCCGGCTTCTTCCTGTTGGAGGCCGCTCCTCGTTGCGGCCCCAACGACAACGGAACCCGATGAAAAAAGGTCGGGTCTCCAGTGCAGGGAGAGATTTAAAAAGTTTCCCCCCCCCTCCCTCCCCACCCCCCCCCCCCCCCCACACACACACACCCCCAACAAAAAATAACAAAAACTACATTAAAACACAGACAAAAAATAATAAACCGCGGACAGACTGCAGAGGCCGCTGCTGACGAGAGTCGCCGCCGCGCCGCCCGCCTACCTCTAGAACCCCCCACCCCCTGGGGCCAAACATGAGCAGATGGCGGGGCTAGTATAGATGTCACATCTTGGATGGCATGCGCAGGTTGGGCTGAAGGGCCTGTTTCCACCCTGTATGACTGGACGCCACTTCTATCTGATACCATTTTTTCTCCTTTTCACTTCCAGCCTTTGTCAGTTGCTCCACCCATTGGCCAATAAACCCTTCCCCTCCATATTTATTTATTTATTTATTTATTTTAATTTTTTTTTTTTAATGATACTGCCTGTAAGGGAAATTCATTTCGTTGTCTCAAATTGAGACAATGACAATAAATTTGAATACAATACAATACAATACAATAATGTCCAATCAAAGACAGTCTATAAGTTCATATAGGAGCAGAATTAGGCCATCCATCCATCAAGTCTACTCCGTCGTTCAATCATGGCTGATCTCTGAACCCCATTCTCCTGCCTTCTCCCCATAACCCCTGACACACGTACTAATCACGATTTAATCCATCTCTGTCTTAACAATATCCATTGACTTGGCCTCCACGGTGTTCTGTGGCAAAGAATTCCACCGATTCACCACGCAAGTCCGAGAGTCTCCAATGTGGTAGTTCAGGACAGCTCTCTAGTTGTGATAGGATGGTTCAATTATGCCCCTGTCCCACTTAGGAATCCTGAACGGAAACCTCTGGAGACTTTGCGCCCCACCCAAGGTTACCGTGCGGCTCCCGGAGGTTTTTGTCAGTCTCCCTACCTGCTTCCACTACCTGCCACCTCCGGCAACCACCTGCAACCTCCGGGAACCGCGCAAAGTCTCCAGAGGTTTCCGTTCAGGTTTCCTAAGTGGGACAGGGGCATTAGGGTTTTGTTCAAGATTCCAGCATAGGGTGACACGGTGGCGCAGCGGCAGAGTTGCTGCCTCACAGCGCCTGCAGCACCGGAGACCCGGGTTCGATCCCGCCTACGGGCGCTGCCAGTACGGAGTTTATACGTCCTGCGTGGGGTTTTCTCCGAGATCTTCGGTTTCTTCCCACACTCCAAAGACGTGCAGGTCTGCAGGTTAAATGGCCTGGTATAAGTGTAAATTGTCCCTGGTGTGTGTGTGTGTGTGTCGGGGAGTGTTAGTGCGCGGGGATCGCTGGTCGGCGCGGGCGCGGAGGTCCAAAGGGCATGTTTCCGCGCTGTATCTCTGAACTAAAGGAAAAACTAATCTGCATTTCCACGCGTCTCCGTAGGCTTTGACCTCTTCAACTGGGCTTCTCGCAATAAACAATTAGATATGACGCAGCGCATTCCCTGCACGTTAAGATGATTAATGACGTGCCGACTCTTTCGCGGGCATGCTCATGGAGTTCGTTAAGTTAGTCTACAGAAAGGCGATAAACAAAACCCCAAGTAATTAAACAAAAACAGCACACTTTGTGAAGCAGAAGATGCCAGCGTTGGTGCCAGTTAAATTAATTATTAGCCTTCTTAAAATCTCAAACTGCAACCGTAGGGCAGTGGGTCAGGGTATAGCTGTTTTATGGATGAGTAAATAGATTCCGTTTGAAATCTGTACTGAGCTGATTCAACAACCAGTCAGGGCCCAAACTATAGCCTCAAAATTAAAGGACGTTACAGCGGCATTTTCCTAATATGTTCTCAAAGTCCAGCTTTGATAGCCATTACTCCTCGGGGATGGTTTGGAGGTATAGTTTACGCACTCACGGCACACTTAAGATAGCAAAAACAAATCTTCCACATGTTGTTAATTGATTAATTCGTGTTTTATTGAAGTAGTACAGAGCAAAGAAATAATCCATCACTTTCCGCCCTTAATTGTTGTTCCATTCATAAATCATCATGGTCCACTATCATATCTCTATACCCCTCAGGTTCCTATTGAATCAGGTTGAAGGGCCTGCTTCTGTGCTGTGTGACACTATGACTCTAAATGACAGTAACCACCTCCTCTGGCAGCTCATTCCACACAAGTGTGAATACGCACACCTCCAGATTCAGGGACAGTTTCATCCCAGCTGTTATCAGGCAACTGAACCATCCTACTGCAGCCAGAGATCTGACCTCAAACTCAACACAAGAGACCCTCGGACTATCCTTGATCGGACTTTGCTGGCTTTACCTTGCACTGAACATTATTCCCTGATAATGTATCTATACACTGTAAATGGCTCGATTGTAATCACGTATTGTCTTTCTGCTGACTGGATAGCATGCAACAGTACCTCGGTATACTATGGAGTTTAGAAGGATGAGAGGGTATCTTATTGAAACCAATAAGATTATTAAGGATTTAGACACGCAAGTGGCAGGAAACATGTTACCGATGTTCAGGGAGCCCAGAACCAGGGGCCACAGTTAAAGAATAAGGGGTAAGCCATTCAGAATGGAGATGAGGAAACACTTTTTCACACAGAGAGCTGTGAGTGTGGAATTCTCTGCCTCAGAGGACGGTGGAGGCCGGTTCTCTGGATACTTTCTAGGGAGAGCTGGATAGGGTTCTTAAAGATAGCGTAGTCAGGGGATATGGGGAGAAGGCAGGAACGGGATACTGATTGGAGATGATCAGCCATGATCACGTTGAATGGCGGTGCTGGCTCGAAGGGCCGAATGGCCTACTCCTGCACCTATTGTCTATTGTCTATTGTACACGTGACAATAAACTAAACTAAACCCCCACCTGTGTGAAAATATTACTGCTCAGGTTCCTATTAAATCCCCCCTTGCCTTAAACCTAATCCTCTAGTTCTTGAGTCCTCTCCTCTGGGTAAAAGTCTCTGTGCATTCCCCTTTTCTATGACTCACCCTCTCCCATCATTATTTCATGATTTTCTTTGCCTAAAGCAGCTAATTCCCAACACTCATACCCATGAGATCAGAAGTTGTGAGGTCATTTGTAGGAAAGAACTGCAGATGCAGGTTTAAATCGAAGGTGGACACAAAATGCTGGAGTAACTCAGCGGGACAGGCAGCGCCTCCGGAGGGAAGGAATGGGTGACGGTTCGGGTCGAGACCCTTCTTCCGACTCGAAAGACGTTGGTGAGACCGCTTTGAGAATATTGTGAGGTGTTGCATTTTGGGGGGGGTCAAACAAGGGCAGGACCTCCACAGTAAATGGTAGACCTCTGGGTAGTGTTGTAGAGCAGTGGGATCTAGGAGTACAGGTGCATGGTTCCGTGAAGGTCAAGTCGCAGGTAGATAAGGTGGTCAAAAAGGCTTTTGGCACTTTGGCCTTCATCAGTCAGAGTATTGAGTATAGAAGTTGGGAGGTCATGTTGCAGTTGTATAAGACTTTGGTGAGACCGCATTTCGAATATTGTGTTCAGTTCTGGGCACCGTGTTATTGGAAAGATATTGTCAAGCTTGAAAGGGTTCAGAGAAGATTTACGAGGATGTTGCCGGGACCAGAGGGTGTGAGCTATAGGGAGAGGTTGAGTAGGCTGGGCCTCTATTCCATGGAGCGCAGGAGGATGAGGGGGGATCGTATAGAAGTGTATACAATCATGATTGGGTAGATGCACAGAGTCTCTTGGCCAGAGTTTGGGGAATTGAGGACCAGAGGACATAGGTTCACGGTGAAGGGGAAAAGATTTAATAGGAATCCAAGGGGTAACTTTTACACACAAAGGGTGGTGGGTGTATGGAACAAGCTGCCAGAGGAGGTAGTTGAGGCTGGGACTATCCCATTGGATAGGTACTTGGATAGGACAGGTTTGGAGGGATATGGACCAAGCGCAGGTAAGTGGGACTAGGGTAGCCGGGTCATTGTTTTCCAGGTGGATAGAAAATGCTGGAGTAACTCAGTGGGTCAGGCAGCATCTCTGGAGAGAAGGAATGGGTGATGTTTCGACGTAGATAGTTGCTCTGGTTGTTGGTAGGATGGTTCAGTTGCCCGATACAGCTGGGAAGAAACTGTCCCTGAATCTGGAGTTGTGCGTTTTCACACTTCTGTATCTTTTGCCCGATGAGAGAGGGGAGAAAAGGGAGTGGCCGGGGTGAATATATGAAGAAGGGGCCTGACCCTAATCGTCGCCTATCCATGCTCTCCAGAGATGCTGCCTGTCCCGCTGAGTTACTCCAGCACTTTGTGCCTTTTTTTTTGTAAACCAGCATCTGCAGTTCCTATGTTCATAGGTCATAGGGTCATAAGAAACATGAGTAGAATTAAGACATTCGGCGCATCAAGTCTACTCCACCATTCAATTATGGCTGATCTATCTCTCCCTCCTAACCCCATTCTCCTGCCTTCTCTCCATAACCTCTGACACCTGTATTAATCAATAATCTAGCTAGCTCTGCCTTAAAAATATCCACTGACTTGGCCTCTATAACCTTCTTTGGCAAAAAAAATTTGCAGATTCACCAGCCTCTGACTAAATACATTTCTCCTCATCTCCTTCCTAAAAGAACACCCTTTAATTCAGAGGCTGTGACCTCTACTCCTAGGCTCTCCCACTAGTGGAAACATCCTCTCCACATCCACTCTATCTAAGCCGTTCACTGTTCTGTATGTTTCAATGAGGTCCCCCCCTCATTCGTCTAAACTCCAGTGAGTACAGGCCCAGTGCCGACAAACGCTCAACCTGGGATTATTCTTGTAATCTATCCAGAGCCAGCATGCCCTTCCTCGGGTATGGGGCCCAAAATTGCTAAAATTCCAAATGCAGCATTACCAGTGCCTTATAGACATCTTACTCCAGCACCTTGTGTTTAGGCTGGGTGAGTGGGCAGATGCATGGCAGACACATGTACTTGCTAGAGTTTAGGTTTGGGGAGTGGGCAGATGCAAGACAAATGTGGATAAATGTGAGGTTATCCACTTTGGCAGCAAAAACAGGAAGGCAGATTATTATCCAAATGGCATCAAGTTGGGAAAAGGGGAAGTACAACGGGATCTGGAGGTCCTTGTTCATCAGTCAATGAAAGTAAGCATGCAGGTACAGCAGGCAGTGAAAAAAGCAAATGGCATGTTGGCCTTCATAACAAGAGGAGTTGAGTATAGGAGCAAAGAGGTCCTTCTGCAGTTGTCAGAGCCCTAGTGAGACCACACCTGGAGTATTGTGTGTAGTTTTGGTCCCCTAATTTGAGGAAGAACATTTTTGCTATTGAGGGAGTGCAGCATAGGTTTACAAGGTTAATTCCCGGGATGGCGGGACTGTCATATGCTGAGGGAATGGAGCGGCTGGGCTTGTATACCCTGGAGTTTAGAAGGATGAGGGGGATCTTATTGAAACATATAAGATTATTAAGGGTTTGGACACGCTAGAGGCAGGAAGCATGTTCCCGATGTTAGAGGAGTCCAGAACCAGGGGCTACAGTTTAAGAATAAGGGGTAAGCCATTTAGAACGGAGATGAGGAAACACTTTTTCACACAGAGAGTTGTGAGTCTGTGGAATTCTCTGCCTCAGAAGGCAGTGGGGGCTGGTTCTCTGGATACTTTCAAGAGAGAGCTAGATAGGGCTCTTGAAGATAGCGGAGTCAGGGGATATGGGGAAAAGGCAGGAATGGGGTACTGATTGGGGATGATCAGCCATGATCACATTGAATGGCGGTGCTGGCTGGAAGGGCCGAATGGCCTACTCCTGCACCTATTGTCTATTGTCTATTTAGTTCAAGCTTCCAGCATCTGCAGCTCATTGTCAGTGCAGTAAATATGTCTCCTTTTGGGGATTAGACAGGGGAAGAGAGGTTAGAAAAATGTATAAAGTTACCTTGAGAGATGTATTTTTAATTTATTTTAAAAACGCAAAGTAAAATGTCGGAGGATTGACGTAGGTGGTACTGGGAGCATTGATGCAGAAGTGGAATTTTTAATTTCAACCATTAAGTTCCTTATTTGTTATTTTTCCCATCCCTTATTTTAATTTAGTTTAGAGATGCAGCACGGGAAGGTCATAGGTCATAAGGATTAGGAGTAGAATGAGGCCGTTCGGCCCATCGGGTCTACTTTGCCATTCAATCCTGGCTGATCTATCTCTCCGTGCTAACCCCATTCTCCTGCCTTCTCCTCATAACCCCTGACACCCGTGCCAATCAAGAATGTATCTATCTCTGTCTTAAAAATATCCAATGACTTGACCTCCGCACAGAGATGAAGGTTGTTGTCCAAACGGCAGTTAATGACAATTATTGAGGGAGGCATCACAATGCCCCACCCCCACCCCCCCACCTTCTCCTGTTTGCATCAATGTGGATTGTCACCTTGTCGTGGTGGAGAAGCTTGTGTGCGGTCCTGAGATCCTGAGAGCGATGCCGTCTGGAGCTATCTACGCTCCTGGTAGGGTCACCCATGGTGGTAAGGTCGAGGGGGGGAGGTCTCTGACAAAGAGCAATCCAACCAAGACCTCAACGGTGGAACAGGCGGAGGACAATGGATGACCTTAGTGGAGCGTCACAACGGCTGGGAAGGCGGATGGATGAAGGCTGCAGCAGAAAAGGGTCTCCGGTCGTCTTGGACTCCGTGCCACTGGATCCTGACCCAGATCTGTCAAGGACCGTGGGGTGGCTGTCTGTGCACCAGTCTCCCCACGTCAAACAAAGTCACACACAGGCGTCCTCCATATAGGGAATAGCACCCTGGAGACACCCATGGTTGGCCAGGTGGGCAGAGGAATGAATGGTTGATGGAATATAACACAGAGAAATGTCAGGTGTTGCATGTTTGGGGAAGCCTAACAGAGGCAGGACCCCCACAGACTAGGGTTCAGTTGCCTGATAACAGCAAGAAAGAAACTGTCCCTGAATCTGGAGGTGTGCGTTTTCACACTTCTGTACCTCTTGCCTGATGGGAGAGGGGAGAAGAGGGAGTGACCGGGGTGATACCAGTTCTTGATGGTGCTGCTGGCCTTGCCGAGGCAGCGTGACGTGTAGATGGAGTCAATGGAAGGGAAGTTCAAAGTCAAAGTCAAAGTCAAAGTCATCTTTATTCGTCACATGCAAACGAAGAAGGTGCAGTGAAACACTGAACACACAATTTACAATACAATTTATTTGCCAGCATAGAGATACACTTAAAAAAAAAAAAAAGACCCAAGACACACACAATTTACACACATAGCGCATTCCTCCTCGCTGTGAACAAAAAAACATCTTTCCCCTGCACTTCCCTCTCCTCCCGATGTCCCGAACATCCACCACAACAATTGTCGTTAACGCCGCGCTGGGTGGTGCACTGGTGGTGTTGAAGGCAAAGTCCCGCAGCAAAGTTCAGCCAGGTCCTCCTCCTTTCTTCAGAAGTCCCCGTATCCCCAGTGGTCCCGGGGTCTACCAGACGCGGTTGGATGAACCCTTCGCGCAGTCGCCCACCCACTACGGCCGGCCGGCTTTTTCCTGCTGTTCGGGTTCTCCGTGCAGGGGTGATGGTACACAATAGATTTAACACTGGGGGCTGCGTCCACAACGCTCTGTGATTTCACAAGAGGTACTTGCCAGTTACTTGAGGGGAAATCAATGGGGTGAAAGCTTTAGCTGTAGGTAAGTGATGTAAACAGCCTTTATTCTTTGCGCTGCAGTTCTTCCATTGTATTAATAGATCCTGTCCAACTCATTGAATTCATCACTGCTCACTTTGCATTCACTCTTCATTCAAGTTGCTAATGGTAGTTTGATATGCTACGCAGGCGAGTTGAGTCGCTGCCAATTAAGGCAGCTTTTACATTTTTATCCTTTGAATTCTCATGTCAGTTGTTCATTTGGAAAAAAGCTTGCGTTATATTTCTTAATTGCTCTGCGCTGAGACTGATGCTTAATTTCTTAATGCAGGGCGGCAAGGTGGTACAGTGGTAGAGCTGCCGTCTCCAATGAGGTGGATAGTAGTTCAGGATTGCTCTCTACTTGTTGGTAGGATGGTTCAGTTGTCAGTGGGAGAGTTGCTGCCTCACAGCGCCAGAGACCCGGGTTCGATCCTGGCCACGGGCGCTGTCTGTCTGTACGGGAGTTTGGAACCGGTCTAGCCCCCTGACCTGCGTGGGTTTTCTCCGGGTGCTCTGGTTTCCTCCCGCATTCCAAAGACGTGCAGGTTTGTAGGCTAATTGGCTTCGGCAAAAAATTGTAAATTGGAGTTTAATTGGCCCAGAGGTGCAGCTAGATGTGGGAGGAAAGCGGAGGAAATCCGCGCAGTCACGGGGGGGGGGCGCTGCAAGTGAGCGGTACTATTAGCTGAGCCGCCGAGCCTCCGGTTCTGTAGAAACAAGGAACTGCAGATGCTGGGTTACAAAAAAAAAAAGACACAAACTGCTGGAGTAACTTAGCGGGCCAGGCAACGTCTCTGAAGAACATGGATAGGTTACTGTTCCCCTGAGCAGGTTTCCAGACTTTAGACTCTAGAGATACAGTGTGGAAACAGGCCCTTCGGCCCACCAAGTCCGCGCTGACCAGCGATCACCCCCCACTAACACTATCCTACCTACCTAGGACAATTTACAATTTCAGTGAAGCGAATTAACCTGCAAACCTGTACGTCTTTGTAATGTGGGAGGAAACCGGAGCACCCGGAGAAAACCCACGCAGGTCACAGGGAGAGCCTACAAACCTTCCCGATGTTGGGGAAGTCCAGAACAAGGGGTCACAGTTTAAGGAATAAGGGGGAAATCTTTTAGGACTGAGATGAGAAAAACATTTTTCACACAGAGAGTGGTGAATCTCTGGAACTCTCTGCCACAGAAGGTAGTTGAGGCCACAGTTCATTGGCTATATTTAAGAGGGAGTTAGATGTGGCCCTTGTGGTCAGGGGGGGTATGGAGAGAAGGCAGGTACAGGATACTGAGTTGGATGATCAGCAGCATGATCATATTGAATGGTGGTGCAGGCTCGAAGGGCCGAATGGCCTACTCCTGCACCTATTTTCTATGTTTCGATGTTTCTACCTCTGTACAGACAGTACCCCTGGGTCTCTGGCACTGTGAGGCAGCAACTCTACTGCTGCGCTCCCGTGATCCATGCTGCAGGATTCCTATGGTGGAAATTAGGAGGAGAATCGAGGTGAAGCATTCAAACTGGCAACGAAGGTTGGTGCTGAATGGCCTGATCCTGCACATCTATCCCATGTGGTATCAGAAGACAGGCACAAAATGCTGGAGTAACTCAGCGGGTCAAGCAGCATCTCTGGAGAAAAGGAATAGGTGACGTTTCGGGTGGAGACCCTTCTTCGGACTGAAAGGAGGAGAACTTCCTCAAAGTAGGCGACTTCACAGTGGAGCAGACAAAATATCGTTCCCGATGTTGGGGGAGTCAAGAACCAGGGGCCACAGTTTAAGAAAAAGGGGTAAGCCATTTAGAACGGAGATGAAGAAAAACATTTTCGCACAGAGAGTTGTGAGTCTGTGGAATTCTCTGCCTCAGTAGGCGGTGGTGGCTGGTTCTCTGGATACTTTCAAGAGAGAGCTAGATAGGGCTCTTCAAGATACTGAAGGCAGGGGATATGGGGAGAAGGCAGGAACAGTGTACTGATTGGGGGTGATCAGCCATGATCAAATTGAATGGCGGTGCTTGCTCAAGGGGCCGAATGGCCTGCTCCTGCACCTATTGTCTAAAATATCTACTATCTACCTCATAGGTGACCCTCGGACTATCCTTGATCAGACTTTGCTGGATTTACCTTGCACTAAACGTTATTCCCTTATTATGTATCTGTACACTGTAAATGGCTCGATTGTAATCATGTGTTGTCTTTCCGCTGACTGGTTAGCACGCAACAAAAGCTTTCCACTGTACCTCAGTACACGTGACAATAAACTAAACTGAACTAAGTAACTAAACTAAACTCAAAATGTGTAGGAAGGAACTGCAGATGCAGGTTTAAACTGAAGAAGTGCACAAAATGCTGGAGTACCTCAGTGGGTCAGGCAGCATCTCTGGAGTAAAGGAAACGGTGACGTTTCTGATCTTTATCTTGGGTTTAAACCAGCACCTGCATTTATTTCCTACACAGTATGTGACATCAGCATACACAATGAGGTATAGAAATGAATTCTTCCTCCATCTGAAGGAAAGGGAGATTCGCTGTGAATTGCAGGGGGAAAAAAAATGTGTATCTCAGCTGGGAATTAATTATTTTTCTTCGTAGTTTAAAACCTCTTCCTCCCAATGGCTACACATGATTTATCACCAACTTCATGAGGTACTCGAGCAAAAGGGAGGGCGGGGTGGGGGAACAACGTTCTTAAAAACAATGGACTAATGACAAAACAGGGAATTTGAGCTCTTCTCTGCCGACCTTGGGGTTGTTCGTGGTCAGAGATGTCAGGAACAAAGTCGTGCAGAGGTGGGTTGAATGGTGATCATGTCCGCCTGTAACATGTATATTGCAGTTTAGTTCAGTTTAGTCTAGTTTGGAGATACAGCAGAGAAACAGGCCCTTCGGCCCACCGAGTCCACGCCGACCAGCGATCCCCGCACATTGACACCGGCCAGCACACACCAGGGACATTTTACATTTATACCAAGCCAATTAACCTACTTCCATCTGTATATATGTATATATGTATGTAGCGCCGCAGAATTGTGCACCTATCCCCCCCCCCCCCTTCTCCCTTCTGTTTTTGTTTTTCTGTTTCTTGTTTTTTGTGCTAAATTGTATGTATGCACTGAGTACGAGCAGTTTTCAGTTTCACTGTACATGTATAGTGACAATAAATGGCATATCATATCATATCATATCATCAAACCAGCACGTCTTTGGAGGGCCGGTTGAAACCGGAGCACCCAGAGAAAACCCACGCAGGTCACTGGGAGAACGGACAAACTCCGTACAGACAGCACCCGTAGTCAGGATGGAACCCGGGTCTCCGGCGCTGTGAGGCAGCGACTCTACCGCTGCGCCACCGTGCCGCTAAAGCTGTAGAAAGGTTTTCATATCAGTATCAGCATGCAGCAGGGAGCACAGATTTCAATGGGCCCAGTTGCAAAGTTATTCCAAGTTTGTGTTTAGAAACATAGAAACATAGAAATTAGGTGCAGGAGTAGGCCATTCGGCCCTTCGAGCCTGCACCGCCATTCAATATGATCATGGCTGATCATCCAACTCAGTATCCCGTACCGGCCTTCTCTCCATACCCTCTGATCCCCTTAGCCACAAGGGCCACATCTAACTCCCTCTAAAATATAGCCAATGAACTGGCCTCGACTACCCTCTGTGGCAGAGAGTTCCAGAGATTCACCACTCTCTGTGTGAAAAAAGTTCTTCTCATCTCGGTTTTAAAGGATCTCCCCCTTATCCTTAAGCTGTGACCCCTTGTCCTGGATTTGGTGATTAGAGGTTTGTCTGCTTACCCGATCTATTCCTCTCATGATTTTGTACGCCTCTATAAGAGAATGTTGGATCTAGCTCTTAGGGCTAACGGAATCAAGGGATATGGGGAGAAAGCAGGAACAGGGTACTGATTCGGGATGATCAGCCATGATCATATTGAATGGCGGTGCTGGCTCGAAGGGCCTAATGGCCAACTCCTGCACCTATTTTTCTATGTTTCTATGTTTAAGATCACTCATCATCCGCAGCCCTAGCCTGCCCAACCTCTTCCAGACCCTCGAGTCCTGGCAACATCCTCGTAATACTCTATACTCCACAATACTCTAAATATCGTTTTACCTCACGACCCTTCTTTCTTTAGTGAAAGGGAGGTGAATCTGTGGAATTCTTTGCCACAGATGGCTGTGGAGGCCAAGTCAATGGATATTTTTAAGGCGGAGGTTGATGGATTCATGATAATTGTAGGGGTGTCAGGGATTAACATGAGCCACGACTTCTATACTCAATGCTCTCAATCAGCACTATGTTCGTTGCTCCAGGTTCCAGCATCTACAGGCCCTGGCAACTCCCTTTAAATTTCCTCCCCCAGTTTCTGCTGCTGTCACGGGACCAGGGGATATTTCTTCCACCGAGCTTTGAGCGAAATCCCGAAATGTACAGAAATGCTTAATTTAATCATTGCCTTAATCGTTTGGGTAATGATTGTTAGCAGATGTAAATCGCTCCCTGAGGACCCTTGAGTAAAGTTCAAGTTGGAATACTTCATCTCAAGGAAGGGAAGGATGTTGCGGAGTGATTGCTCTCCAAGGTTTAGCTTGTCGCTTTCACCTGCTCAATAAGACGTGACAAAGCACTCCTGTTGTGCCCCGAGTGTTAATATTCAGAGAGGACGACAAACAGAGTTCAGAAGGAACCGTGATTAGTGCGGGTGTCCGGGGTTACGGGGAGAAAGCGTGATACTGGGGTTTAGAGGGAAAGATAGATCAGCCATTGATTGAATGGTGGACCAGACTTGATGGGCCGAATGGCCGAATTCTGCTCCTGTTACTTATCAATGAGGATGAGGGGTAGAGTTGCTAACTTTCTCACTCCCAAATAAGGGACAAAAGGCCAAAACACGGGACAAATTCCCGACGGCAATTCGTCGACCGACTCGGTCATGGCTGGGTGAACGATAGAAACATAGAAACATAGAAATTAGGTGCAGGAGTAGGCCATTCGGCCCTTCAAGCCTGCACCGCCATTCAATATGATCATGGCTGATCATCCAACTCAGTATCCCGTACCTGCCTTCTCTCCATACCCTCTGATCCCCTTAGCCACAAGGGCCACATCTAACTCCCTCTTAAATATAGCCAATGAACTGGCCTCGACTACCCTCTGCGGCAGAGAGTTCCAGAGATTCACCACTCTCTGTGTGAAAAAAGTTCTTCTCATCTCGGTTTTAAAGGATTTCCCCCTTATCCTTAAGCTGTGACCCCTTGTCCTGGACTTCCCCAACATCGGGAACAATCTTCCTGCATCTAGCCTGTCCAACCACTTAAGAATTTTGTAAGTTTCTATAAGATCCCCTCTCAATCTCCTAAATTCTAGAGAGTATAAACCAAGTCTATCCAGTCTTTCTTCATAAGACAGTCCTGACATCCCAGGAATCAGTCTGGCGAACCTTCTCTGCACTCCCTCTATGGCAATAATGTCCTTCCTCAGATTTGGAGACCAAAACTGTACGCAATACTCCAGGTGTGGTCTCACCAAGACCCTGTACAACTGCAGTAGAACCTCCCTGCTCCTATGATGAGTTGACCCGGGTGCTGGACTGCACACAAAGCCCAGCCGGCGGGCCAGCTGAGGAGCTTTGACCCGGGCGCGACGTCGCGTGCAAAGTCCGGCGCCCCGTCCAACTCGTGAACCGATGATCGGCCGTGAGAAGGAGAAGTGGTGGTGGTGTTGGCGGTAAGCTGGCCGGGCTGCCGACCGACGGGGCCACTGGCGAGGCGCTGCTGCTGCTGCTGCACTCCATGGGCTGCACTACATCGGGACGGGCGAGGCGGGGCCGGACGCGGCGCTCAGACCCGACAGTCCCCTCGACCCGAGTAGCAGCGGTCAAATATGGGACAAGGGCGGTCCCGTACGGGACAAACCAATTTAGCCCAAAATACAGGACAATTGAAAACCCTAATGACGGGATATCTCATTGAAACTTACCGAATAGTGAAAGGCCAGGATATAGAGTGGATGTGGAGAGGATGTTTCCACTAGTGGGAGAGTCTAGGATGAGAGGCCACAGCCTCAGAATTAAAAGTTGTTCCTTTAGGAAGGAAATTAGGTAGAATTTCTTTAGTCAGAGAGTGGTGAATCTGTGGAATTCATTTCCACGGAAGGCTGCGCAGGCCATATCAGTGGATATTTTTAAGCTGGAGATTGGCGGATTCTTGATTCGTACGGGTGTCAGGGGTTGTGGGGAGAAGGCAGGAGAATGGGGTTGAGACAGAAACATAGATCAGCCATTGTGTGAATAGCAGCGTAGACTTGATGGGCCGAATGGCCGAATTCTGCTCCTAGAACTTATGAGCATGATCTTGTGTGTGCGGGGATCGCTGGTCGGAGTGGACTCAGTGGGTGGAAGGGCCTGTTTCCATGCTGTTCCTCTAAACCAAACTAAACCAGACTAAACTAAACTAAACAAGACTAAACCAAACTAGACAAAACTAGACCAAACCAGACCAAACCAGACCAAACCTAAACTAAACCTAAACTCATATGGATATCGAACTCCAGCAGTAAGTTTGGACAAGTGATCTATTTTACTGCTTTAAATTAACAAGCCATTCTTCAAATTTTGGACTCCCTTTGCCTCCATTCCTCTCGCTGGTTCAATGCCAATTACAACTTTTGACAAACCTGCATTTTGTTTCAATATCCAGTCATTAATATTGATTAAATATAGAATTAGAATTAGAATTAGAATTAGACTCCTTTATTGTCATTCAGACCTTTCGGTTTGAACGAAATTATGTTGCCTGCAGTCATACAAAGAACCAATAAAAACAAAACATACAATAAACACAAATTAAACATCCACCACAGTGAGTTCACCAAGCACATCCTCACTGTGATGGAGGCAAAGTCTTAGTCTCCGTCTCTTCCCTCGTTGTTCTCCCTCTGTGCTGAGGCGATCGATCCAGGCCGGAGATGCCGCTCTCCAGTCCAGCGGACCTCCGTGGTGATGTCGCCGCTGCTGAAAGCCGGAACGCCGTCTCCGCTCCGAGACGGCCCGCCACAGCATCAGCTCCGGGTCCGGGCCACCGCCCCAGCTCCGGGTCCCGCAGTCGCCGCCCCAGCTCCAGGCCGCTGCTCCAGCTCCGGGTCCCGCAGTCTCAGCTCCGAGCCCCGCTGCATCAGCTCCAGGCCGCCGCCGAAAGCCAGAACGCCGCACCAGCAAGTCGGGCCACCGCTGCCTCAGCCCCGAAGATGGCCAGCCTCTCGTTGGTGAGTCCTGGCTGGCTCTGCCTCCGGAGCCTCGGGGTCGGTCGCAGGCTGGAGGCCGCCAGCTCCGCCATTAGGCCTCAGCGCAGACGGAGGCAGAGAAGGGGGATATCACATGAAAAAGTCGCATTCCCCCGAAGGAAGAGACAGAGAACATGTTCCCCCCCCCTCTAACACAACCCAACAAACTAAAACTTAACCAAAACAAGACAAAAAAAACAACAGAAAAAAGTAAAGACAGACGGACTGCAGGCGAGCCGCAGCTGTTAACAGCGCCGCCACTTCCGGAATGCGCAGCAGAAGTTCTAAGCCATGACCCTGTGCAGGAATCTTTCATCGCCCCCCCCCCCTCCCTGCCCCCCTCCCTACTTCCACTCTGACATTGCACCTCGGTGCGGTGGCGCAGCGGTAGAGTCGCTGCCTTACAGCGCTCGCAGCGCCAGAGACCCGGGTTCAATCCTGACTACGGGGCGCTGTCTGTACGGAGTTTGTACATTTCTCCCCGTGACCCGCGTGGGTTTCCTCCGAGATCTTCGGTTTCCTCCCACACTCCGAAGGCGTACAGGTATGCGGGTAAATTGGCTTGGTGTAAATGTGAAAAATGTCCCTAATGTGTGCGGGATGGTGGTAGTGTGCGGGGATCGCTGGTCGGCACAGACCCGGTGGGCCGAATGGCCTGTTTCCACGCTGTATCTCTAAAGTAAACTAAACTAAACCTCATGAGAATGCACCAACCTTAATCAAGGTTTTTTAATCAATGTTTCAAGATATTTTTCCTCTCCCCCTCCCCCCCCACCCCCACCTCAGTTCCCTCTGTTTTTATCGTTTCAGCCTAGAAGTCTTTAACGTTCAACGTTTGTCAGGAAGGTTTTTTCAGTCCAAAATCAAGTATGTTGTTGTGATGTTGGCTGTCAACCTAATTTGTAACATTCTGCCTGACGAGCTTTGACAGGTCGACACCTCCACTTGTAATATCTCAGCAACTGTTTCTCACTATGAGCCTTTGACGGCACTGGGCCCCTGTACTCGCTGGAGTTTAGAAGAATGAGGTGGGGGGACCTTATTGAGGTGGGGGGACCTTATTGAAACTTAACCACTGGGCCTGGATGGAGTGGATGTGTAGAGGAATATTGCGTACACCTGGAGTATTGCGTACAGATTTGGTCTCCTAATCTGAGGAAAGACATTCTTGCCATAGAGGGAGTACAGAGAAGGTTCACCAGACTGATTCCTGGGATGTCAGGACTTTCGTATGAAGAAAGACTGGATAGACTCGGTTTGTACTCGCTAGAATTTAGAAGATTGAGGGAGGATCTTATAGAAACTTACAAAATTCTTAAGGGGTTGGACAGGCTTGATGCAGGAAGATTGTTCCCGATGTTGGGGAAGTCCAGGACAAGGGGTCACAGCTTAAGGATAAGGGGGAAATCCTTTAGAACCGAGATGAAAGAACTTTTTTCACACAGAGAGTGGTGAATCTCTGGAACTCTCTGCCCCAGAGGGTAGTCGAGGCCAGTTCATTGGCTATATTTAAGAGGGAGTTGGATGTGGCCCTTGTGGCTAAGGGGATCAGGGGGTATGGAGAGAAGGCAGGTACAGGATACTGAGTTGGATGATCAGCCATGATCATATTGAATGGCGGTGCAGGCTCGAAGGGCCGAATGGCCAACTCCTGCACTTATTGTCTATTGTCTATTGTCTATTCGGCCCGAGTCTACTCCGCCATTAAATCGCGGTTGATAAATGCTCGTGGGACAGGCCCTTAACTAGCCTAAGCATGAATGACTCCTACAAAGGGTCTCGACCCGAAACGCCACCCATTCCTTGTCACTAGTGGGAGAGTCTGGGACCAGAGGTCACAGCCTCAGAATTAAAGGGAATGTCTTCACTCGGAGGGTGGTGAATCTGTGGAATTCATTACCACAGAAGGCTGTGGAGGTCAAGTCAGTGGATATTTTTAAGGCAGAGATAGATAGATTCTTGATTAGTACGGATGTCAGAGTTTATGAGAAGAAGGCAGGAGAATGGGGTGTGGAGGGAGGGATAGATCAGCCGTGATTGAATGGTGGAGTGGACTTGATGGGCCGAATGGCCTAATTCTGCTCATATCACTTACGACCTTATGACCTTATGAACGTTACAGCCCGATGTGGCTTCTTGGCCTTCAGGCAACTGCATCCAACTCGGCAAAATCTTCCCGGTATCCAATAATTTGCTTTAGTTGTGGTAAATTTCCATCCTTGTTTCATTCGCTAACCCAGAAGATTAGCTTGTCTTAAACCTGGTCTTATAATTGTAAATTGTCCCTAGGGTGTGTGTAGGGTAGTGTTAGTGTGCGGGGATCGCTGGTCGGTGTGGACTCAGTGGGCTGTTGGCCCTGTTTCCTTGCTGTATCTCTAAACTAAACTAAACTAAACTAAGCTAAACTAAACTAAACTAAACTAAACTAAACTAAACTAAACTAAACTAAACTAAACTAAACTAAACTAAACTAAACTAAATTAAACTAAACTAAACTAAACTAAACTAAACTAAATTAAAAGTCCTCCTTAAATGCCCAGAAACCTCAACAATGTAAAAATATATTTCATTGTTTATGTTTAGAAGGATGAGAGGGTATCTCATTCAAACATATTAGATTATCAAGGGTTTGGACACGCTAGAGGCAGGAAATATGTTCACGATGTTGGGGGTGTCCAGAACCTGGGGCCACAGTTTAAGAATAAGGGGTAAGCCATTTAGATTGGAGACAAGGAAACACTTTTTCATGCAGAGAGTTGTGAATCTGTGGAATTCTCTGCCTCAGAGAGCGGTGGATGCCGGTTCTCAGGATACTTTCAAGAGAGAGCTAGATAGGGCTCTTAAAGATAGCGGAGTCAGGGGATATGGGGAGAAGGCAGGAACGGGGTACTGGTTGGGAATGATCAGCCATGATCACATTGAATGGCGGTGCTGGCTCGAAGGGCCGAATGGCCTACTCCTGCACCTATTGTCTATTGTCGATTGCCTATTTTTTTTAAAGTATAGCTTAGAGGTACAGCGTGGAAACCGACCCTTAGTCCCACTGTGTTCTTGCCAACCAGTGATCACCCTGCACAGTAGCACTATCTTGCACACTAAAGACAATTTTATCGGTCAATTAACCTATAAACCTGTACGTCTTTGGAGAGCGGGAGGAAACCGGAGCTCCCGGTGGAAAACCCACATGGTCAGGGTGTGAACGTACAAACGCCACACTGAAAGCACCCCATGCCAGGATTGAACCGGGGTCACTGGAGCTCCGGTTCCACATTCCAAAGACGTACAGGTTTGCCGATTGGACACAATGTGCTCAGCGGGTCAGGCAGCATCTCTGGATAGAAAGGATGGGCGATGATTCGGGTCGGGACCTTTCTTCAGACCTGAAGAACTGAAGAAGGGTCCCGACCCCCCCGAAATGTCACCCATTCCGTTTCCTCCAGAGGTGCTGCCTGACCTGCTGAGTTAAGGGCCTGTCCCACCTGGGTCACGCAGATGACGCGCAAATATTTTGTACATCCCAAAACCGTGGGGCGCCACACGGGACTCCGCGTCACTGCCTACGTCACCACGCACCATGCGCGCGTAATGTGCACCATGCGTGCGTCACGTGCACGTAACGACGAGCGCATCGTGCGTCCTGAGGCGTAAATGATGTCGCGTAAATAACACCCAAGTGGGACAGGCCCTTTACTCCAGCACATTGTGATCCTGGGTGCGAACCAGCATCGGCGGACACTTGTATCAACGTTATTGTCACATGGACCTAGGTACAGTGAAATGCTTCATTTTGCATGCAACCCGGTGAAATCCTACAGCAGACCGACCTCACCATCGGCAGTACGTAAGTGTCGCCACGTTTTTGGCGCTGACAGGTTTGAAGGTTAATTGGCTTTTGCAAATTGGCCCTAGTGTGTAAGATAGAACTAGTGTATGGGTGATCGTTGGTCGGCGTGGACTAGGTAGGCCGAAGGGCCTGTGTCCGCACTTGATCTCTAAACTAAACTAAACTAAACTAAGCCAGTTACTATAAATCTCTGCTCCTGCATTGCTGAGGACCGTCTTAGAAACAGAAAAATAGATGCAGGAGTGGGCGGCCATTTGGCCCTACGAGCCAACACCGCCATTCACTATGATCATGGCTGATCATCTAAAATCAGTAGGCAGCGGTAGAGTTGCTGCCTTACAGCGCCAGAGACCCGGGTTCGATCCCGATTACGGGTGCTGTCTGTACGGTGTTTGTACATTCACCCCGTGACCTGCGTGGGTTTTCTCTGAGATCTTCGGTTTCCCCCCACACTCCAAAGACGTACAGGTTTGTAGGTTAATTGGCTTTGTACAAGTGTAAATTGACCCTAGGGTAGAATTCGCGTGCGGAGATTGCTGGTCAGTGCGGACCAAATGGGCCGAAGAACCTGTTTCCACGTTGTATCTCTAAACGAAACTCCACTAAAAAGTGTTAAAGAAGGAACTGCAGATGCTGGAAAATCGAAGGTAGACAAAAAATGCTGGAGGAACTCAGCGGGTGCAGCAGCATCTATGGAGCGAAGGAAATAGGTGACGTTTCGGGCCGAAACCCTTCTTCAGACTAAAGAGTGGTCCAGTTGTGTTTCGGTCGATGGTGACCCCATCCCACACCCCTCCCAACCCCCCATCCCACATTCCCCTCCTCCCTCCCCCCCTTCAACAGCGTGAGTGGTGATCAGAGACCTGTTCCCCTGGGAGAATGGCGAAAGATGAGAGAGGCGTAACGTACCAAAGGGAATCAGAAAGAAAATTTGATGGAGTGCGAGGATACACAAAGGGGATTTGAACGATGCCACTGGTACAACGAAGCAAAAGTTGTCCCTTTGCCCATGAAGAAAAATAATTGAACATCGCTGCGGTAATAATCAATCACTAGCTCAGTCTTGGCAAAAAAAGATTTTAAAAAACAGCTTGCTTGAGCTTAACGTTTTTCCAAGGCAGGTTTAGAGTTTCGAGAAAGAGCCCAGAATCAGGCCCTTCGGCCCGCCGAGAACGTACCGACCCCCCGCACACTAATGGGCCTGCCCCACTGTACGAGCTAATTTTCCCGAGCTTCCCCTAATTTGAGAATTTCGGTAATAGCTGCTCATAGGTACTCGGGGCTCTCATGGACATTTTTCAACATGTTGAAAAATCTTCACGAGTCTTCACGAGCTTACCGCGTTTCCCGAGTACCTGCCGCTAGAGTTACGGGCCGCTAAGAGACGTCCCCGAGCTCCGACGTACCCGCTACGTACATTCTACGTGCTTACCACGAGTTTGATTTTGGGACAGCTCTTGAATTACCTCGTACAGTGGGACAGGCCCTTTGACACTACCCTACACACACAGCGGGGACAATTTTACATTTACACAAAGCCAATTAACCTGCAAACCTGGACGTCTTTGGAGTGTGGGAGGAAACCGAAGATCGAGGAAAAAATCCTCGCGGGCTAGAGGGGACAACCTGCAAACTCCGTACAGACAGCACCCGTAGTCAGGTTCGAACCTGGGTCTCTGGCACTGTGAGGCAGCAACTGCTGCCCATTCCCAATTAATTCCCATTATCCAATCCCCTCCTCAATATTGCGATTGATGATTTTTTTGATCGTCGGGAGTTCATTGTTCCAGACAAGAGATGTTTGATCCAGGGTAAAACTAATAAGTAGAATTAGTTTCAAGCGATCAGAAGCTGAAGGGAAATGTCTGAGTATATTGCTTGAATCCCGAGACGCGGGTGTCAGCTCTGTTGCAACTCACCAGCGGACTTCAATATTGCACCAGCGACTTGTAATTAAAATCCGGATCATCACATTTTAATGACAGGCCGTCATTGATTTCTGCTGCAGTTGATGGCATCATTTTTTTTATATTTCATCAGATCAAATAGCTCACTGGCATAGATCACATCCCTGCAGATTCCAAGCACTTGGTAAAATTAGAAGTGTAGGAAGGAACTGCAGATGCTGGCTCAAACCAAAAGATAGACACACTAAAGCTGGAGGAATGGGCCAGTCCCACTTCTCCGAGTTACTCACGAATTCCACCGAGCTTTAAGGATAAGGGGGAAGTCTCTTAGGACCGAGATGAGAAAAACATTTTTCACACAGAGAGTGGTGAATCTCTGGAATTCTCTGCCACAGAAGGTAGTTGAGGCCAGTTCATTGGCTATATTTAAGACGGAGTTAGAAGATTGAGAGGGGATCTTATAGAAACTTCACACAGAGAGTGGTGAATCTCTGGAATTCTCTGCTACAGAAGGTAGTTGAGGCCACAGTTCATTGGTTATATTTAAGAGGGAGTTAGATGTGGCCCTTGTGGCTAAAGGGATCAGAGGGTATGGAGAGAAGGCAGGTACAGGATACTGAGTTGGATGATCAGCCATGATCATATTGAATGGCGGAGCAGGCTCGAAGGGCCAAATGGCCTATTCCTGCACCTATTTTCTATGTTTCTATGTTTCTATCAGCACGTCTTTGGAGTGTGGGAGGAAATCGAAGATCTTGGAGAAAACCCACTTGGTCACGGGGAGAACATACAGACAGCACCCGTAGTCGGGATCGAACCCGGGTCTCTGACGCTGCAAGCCCTGTATGTCAGCAACTGTACCACTGCACCACCGTGCAGCCCAAAATATTTCCCTGCCTGGCCTACGGAGTTCCTCCAAAAACTCACCTTCAATTCAGTCCTCCCTTCAGATTTTCCTTCAATGTATCCCATTTAAGAAGAGGTGAGGAATCCCTTTTCACCAGGCGAGTTGGGATTTGTACATAATTTCCCCTGGTCACAGTAGAGAGCATGCAGACCGGTTGCATCGTGACTTGGTTCGGCAACTTGAACGTCCAGGAGCGGAAAGGTCTGCAGAAAGTTGTGACCACTGCCCAGTCCATCACCGGCTCTGACCTCCCCACCATCGAAGGGATCTATCGCAGTCGCTGCCTCAAAAAGGCTGGCAGCATCATCAAGGACCCACACCATCCTGGCCACACACTCATCTCCCCACTACCTTCAGGTAGAAAGTACAGGAGCCTGAAATCTGCAACACCCAGGTTCAGGAACAGCTGCTTCCCCACAGCCATCAGGCTACTAAACTCAACTCAAACAAAAATCTGAACTTTAATAGCCTATTGCACTTTATCTATGGGAAAGGTTGAACAAGTTAGGGCTTTATTCTTTGGAGCGCAGAAGGTTAAGGGGGGACCTGATAGAGGTCTTTAAAATGATGAGAGGGATAGACAGAGTTGATGTGGACAAGCTTTTCCCTTTGAGAATAGGGAAGATTCAAACAAGACATGACTTCAGAATTAAGGGACAGAAGTTTAGGGGTAATATGAGGGGGAACTTCTTTACGCAGAGAGTGGTGGCGGTGTGGAATGAGCTCCCAGTGGAAGTGGTGGAGGCAGGTTCATTGGTATCATTTAAAAATAAATTGGATAGGCATATGGATGAGAAGGGAATGGAGGGTTATGGTACGAGTGCAGGCAGGTGGGACTAAGGGGAAAAACATTTGTTCGGCATGGACTTGTAGGGCCGAAATGGCCTGTTTCCGTGCTGTAATTGTTATATGGTTATATGGTTATATGGTTATATGGTTATCTGTTTATTTATTGTGTATATAAATACGGTCTATGGTATACAAACACACTGAACTTTTATCTCCTGTGCTGTATTATGTTTACATATTCTGTTGTGCTGCAGCAAGCAAGAATTTCATTTCATATAACCATATAACCACATAACAATTACAGCACGGAAACAGGCCACCTCGGCCCTTCAAGTTTGTGCCAAACACTTATTTTCCCCTAATCCCATCTACCTGCACTCAGACCATAACCCTCCATTCCTTTCCCGTCCATATACCTATCCAATTTATTTTTAAATGATAAAATCGAACCTGCCTCCACCAATTCCACTGGAAGCTCATTCCACACAGCTACCACTCTCTGAGTAAAGAAGTTCCCCCTCATGTTACCCCTAAACCTCTGTTCCTTAATTCTCAAGTCATGTCCTCTTGTTTGAATCTTCCCTACTCTCAATGGGAAAAGCTTATCCACGTCAACTCTGTCTATCCCTCTCATCATTTTAAAGATCTCTATCAAGTCCCCCCTGAACCTTCTGCGCTCCAAAGAGTAAAGACCTAACTTAGAAACATAGAAACATAGAAAATAGGTGCAGAAGTAGACCATTCGGCCCTTCGAGCCTGCACTGCCATTCAATATGATAATGGCTGATCATCCAACTCCTCCAACTCAGTATCCTGTACCTGCCTTCTCTCCATACCCCCTGATCCATTTAGCCACAAGGGCCACATCTAACTCCCTCTTAAATGTAGCTAATGAACTGGCCTCAACTACCTTCTGTGGCAGAGAGTTCGAGAGATTTACCACTCTGTGTGTGAAAAATGTTTTCCTCATCTCGGTCCTAAAAGATTTCCCCCTTATCCTTAAACTGTGACCCCTTGTTCTGGACTTCCCCAACACCGGGAACAATCTTCCTGCATCTAGCCTGTCCAACCCCTTAAGCATTTTGTAAGTATCTATAAGATCCCTCCTCAAGCTTCTAAATTCCAGCTAGTACAAACCGAGTCTATCCAGTCTTTCTTCATATGAAAGTCCTGACATCCCAGCCTAACATCCTAACTTGTTCAACCTTTCTCTGTAACTTAGTTGCTGAAACCCAGGCAACATTCTAGTGAATCTCCTCTGTATTCTCTCTATTTTGTTTACATCCTTCCTATATTTAGGCGACCAAAATTGTACACCATACTCCAGAATTTCCTATCTGGGACACATGACAGTAAAGCACTCTTGACTCTTGACTTGTCTGGATGGAGTGGATGAGAAAGTTGGTTAACACAAAACAAATGTGAATGGGTGATCGATGGCCAGTGTGGACTTGATGTGCTTCAAGACATGTTTCCCATGCTGTATCTCCAAACAAAACTACAAACTGCCTAAGATAGACAAGGAATGCTGGAGTAACCCAGCGGAACAGGCAGCATCTCCGGAGACAAGGAATAGGTGACTTCGGGTCAAGACCTTTCATCAAACTATAAACTTCATCAGGCTATAAACTGTGGACTTACGGTGCAGGAAGGAACTGCAGATGCTGTTTTAAACCGAAGATTGACTTAAAATGCTGGAGTAGCTCAGCGGGGCAGGCAGCATCTCTGGAGAGAAGGAATGGGTGACGCTTCGGGTCGAGACCCTTCTAACGTCACCCATTCCTTCTCTCCAGAGATGCTGCCTAGCCCGCTGAGTTTTTTTTTTTGTGTCTGTGTGGACTTACTGTTCATGTAAATAACTCCTAGGAGCAGAATTAGGCCATTCGGCCCGTCGAGTACCCTGCCATTCAACCAAGTCCGATCTATCTCTTCCTCTCAATCCAATTCTCCCATTGCTTTCTCCCCACAACCGTTGACGCCTTTACCAATCAACAACCTCGTAATCTGCGCTTTAAAAAATAGTGACTTGCGCAAGAAATGCACTGGCTTCGACAAAATGCCTCAACAAATGTCGATCTTCATGTTCAAACTGTGGCAGCAAGTAGAATAAATTGCACATCCAGGGGGATCAACAAGCAAATTCTCTCATGAAAGAAAGATTATTTTTCAACAAGCTCATTTACACATTAGCTTGAGTGATCAACTAGTTTTAAATGATAAAGTGATTTGCAGAACTGGTGAAATCCAACATGCATTGATTTATTGGCAAAATCATTCATAATTCATGTGTCCTTAAGCAAGCAAGAAAACGGCCCATAAATTCACAAATAATAGGAGTAGAATCAAGCCATTCGGCCCATCAAGTCTACTCTGCCATTCAATCATGGCTGATCTATCTATCTCTCCCTCCTAACTCCATTCACCTGCTTTTCTCTCCATAACCCCTGACACCCGTACTGATCAAGAATCTATCTATCTCTGCCTTAAATATATCCATTGAGTTTACTTCCACAGCCTTCTGTGGCAATTAATTCCACAGATTCACCACCCTCTGACTAAAGAAATTCCTCCTCATCTCGTTCCTAAAGGAACGACCTTTAATTCTGAGGCCAAGACCTCTGGCCCTAGACTCTCCCACTAGTGGAAACATCCTCTCTACAAGCTACAAACTGTCTTGATTGCTCTGTATTTCAGGCTTTTTGCAAAAATATTGGGGTTTTTAAATTATTGAAGTTGGGGCGGCACGGTGGCTCAGTTGTAGAGTTGCTGCCTTACAGCGCCAGAGCCCCGGGTTCGATCCTGACTACGGGTGCTGGCTGTACGGAGTTTTTACGCTCTCCCCGTGACCGCGTGGGTTTTCTTCGGTTGCTCCGGTTTCCTCCCACATTAAATTGAATTGAATGCTTTATTGTCTGATGTGACAAGTCACATTGACATTCTTTGCTTGTCTACCCAAGGTATGCAAACAGTCGCCCATAAAGGGCGTTTACGGAGTTATTAATTCTCCCTCGCGCCAGTTGTCTCTTTGTTCTTCCCCCTCACTCACGGTGGTCCCTACATGCTGGGTCCTCCTTTGTTCCTTCCCTTCAGTAGCGACGTCCTCATTCCCACGTGGTGCGTCCTCATCGGCCGCCATCACCGACCTCTCCACTAACTCTGCAGGGGCCTGGTTCATCTCCGGACGTCTCCGTGGCAACGAACTGGGCCCCCAGCCGCGGGCTCCGCTGACCCAGGGGCCGATGGCCACGGGATCCGTCGAGCCAAAGATGCGCAGGTTTGCCAGGCAGCAGGTCGATGGAGCATGGCGGGTTGACGCAGCGTGCGGCTGTGGTGCGGGCCGGCGCCGCAGGGGCGTAAGGAAGGGACCAGGTTGAGGTGGTCAGTGCGGTGATCGTGGAGGTGGTCGGTGCGGCGATCGAGGACGGGCTACGTGGGAGTCAGTATACGCGCCGCTGGGAACAAAATGCCGGTCCCCCCGGCTTGGGGAGGGACAGCCAAGGGGGAGGGGTTAGGGGGGTCGGGGGGGGTCGGGAGGTGACGGGGAGAGCAATGATGGACCTGGCGCGGGGGGGGGGAGGGGGCGTGGGTACTTTCTAACTTTGTTGCCGCCCTTTATGTGGAGGCTATTTGAATACCTCGTGTACGTGAAACGAATAATTTTTCACTGCGACTTGTGCCTCGTGACAATAAAGTTTTCATTTGTTCATTTTACCGCTGCACCACCATGCGGCCATCTGTCTTGACCTGGGAATAAAGAACAGGGCAGGAATGCTGCGTCTTTCACATCCACAAGGCTGCTGAAACCAACGAGCCCACAGCAAGATACCGTGAACAACATCATAATGACCAGGTAATCACCTTGAATGATGATGGTTGAGAGGTCAATGTTGGCAGGCACTTAGAGTCATAGAGTGATACAGTGTGGAAACAGGCCCTTCGGCCCAACTTGCCCACACCCGCCAACACGCCCCAGCTGCACTAGTCCCACCTGCCTGCGTTTGGCCCTTATCCCTCCAAACCTGTCCTATCCATGTAACTGTCTAACTGTTTCTTAAATGTTGTGATAGTCCCAGCCTCAACTACCTCCTCTGGCAGCTTGTTCCATACACCCACCACCCTTTGTGTGAAAAAGTTACCCCAGATTCCTATTAATTTTTTTTCCCTTCACCTAAACCTCTGTCCTCTGGTCCTCGATTCCCCTGCTCTGAGCAAGAGACTCTGTGCATCTACCCGATCTATTCCTCTCATGATTTTATCCACCTCTATAAGATCAGCCCTCATCCTCCTGCGCTCCAAGGAATAGAGTCCCAGCCTGCTCAACCTCTCCCTGTAGCTCAGACCCTCTAGTCCTGGCGACATCCTCATCATTCGATGGAAAGCTGCTTGGCTCTCCTTAAAGGACAGCACTGCAAGGTTTGCTGCACACACCTGGGAGAGGAGACAAGGGCTCAGGCTTAATCCGAATTTAGACGCAAAAAGCTGGAGTAACTCAGCAGGACAGGCAGCGTCTCCGGAGAGAAAGAACGGAGGGCAGTGGAGGCCAAGTCACTGGATGGATTTAAGAGAGAGCTAGATAGAGCTCTAGGGGCTAGTGGAGTCAAGGGGTATGGGGAGAAGGCAGGCACAGGTTATTGATTGGGGATGATCAGCCATGATCACAATGAATGGCTCGAAGGGCCGAATGGCCTCCTCCTACACCTATTTTCTGTGTTTCTATGACACAGAAATCAGGATGGGTAAAGTGAGTGGAAACGAGACATCAAAAGAGATGCGAATCGACTAAAAAATGTAGCGTAGACCATTGTTGGCTGGGAGAAGGTGACAACGAAGTAAACAGAGATAAAATCATTAGAAACGGGAATAGTCCCCGAGGATTGGCGTACTGCGCATGTTGTTCCATTGTTTAAAAAGGGTTCTAAGAGTAAACCTAGCAATTATAGACCTGTTAGTTTGACTTCAGTGGTGGGCAAATTAATGGAAAAGATACTTAGAGATAATATGTATAAGCAACTGGATAAACAGGGTCTGATTAGGTACAGTCAACATGGATTTGTGCCTGGAAGGTCATGTTTGACTAATCTTCTTGAATTGTTTGAAGAGGTTACTAGGGAAATTGACAAGGGTAAAGCAGTGGATGTTGTCTATATGGACTTTAGTAAGGCCTTTGACAAGGTTCCTCATGGAAGGTTGGTTAAGAAGGTTCAACTGTTGGGTATAAATGCAGGAATAGCAAGATGGATTCAACAGTGGCTGAATGGGAGAAGCCAGAGGGTAATGGTGGATGGCTGTTTGTCGGGTTGGAGGCAGGTGACTAGTGGGGTGCCTCAGGGATCTGTGTTGGGTCCTTTGTTGTTTGTCATGTACATCAATGATCTGGATGAAGGTGTGGTAAATTGGATTAGTAAGTATGCAGATGATACCAAGATAGGGGGTGTTGTGGATAATGAAGAGGATTTCCAAAGTCTACAGAGTGATTTAGACCATTTGGAAAAATGGGCTGAAAGATGGCAGATGGAGTTTAATGCTGATAAATGGTGAGGTGCTACACCTTGGCAGGACAAATCAAAATAGGACGTACATGGTAAATGGTAGGGAATTGAAGAATACAGTTGAACAGAGGGATCTGGGTATAACCGTGCATAGTTCCTTGAAGGTGGAATCTCATATAGATAGGGTGGTAAAGAAAGCTTTTGGTATGCTAGCCTTTATAAATCAGAGCATTGAGTATAGAAGCTGGGATGTAATGTTAAAATTGTACAAGGCATTGGTGAGACCAAATCTGGAGTATGGTGTACAATTTTGGTCGCCCAATTATAGGAAGGATGTCAACAAAATAGAGAGAGTACAGAGGAGATTTTACTAGAATGTTGCCTGGGTTTCAACAACTAAGTTACAGAGATAGGTTGAATAAGTTAGGTCTTTATTCTCTGGAGCGCAGAAGGTTAAGGGGGGACCTGATAGAGGTCTTTAAAATGATGAGAGGGATAGACAGAGTTGATGTGGACAAGCTTTTCCCTTTGAGAATAGGGAAGAAACAAGAGGACATGACTTCAGAATTAAGGGACAGAAGTTTAGGGGTAATATGAGGGGGAACTTCTTTACGCAGAGAGTGGTGGCGGTGTGGAATGAGCTCCCAGTGGAAGTGGTGGAGGCAGGTTCATTAGTATCATTTAAAAATAAATTGGATAGGCATATGGATGAGAAGGGAATGGAGGGTTATGGTACGAATGCAGGCAGGTGGGACTAAGGGGAAAAAAAAGTGTTCGGCATGGACTTGTAGGGCCGAGATGGCCTGTTTCCGTGCTGTAATTGTTATATGGTTATATGGTTAAAATGTCAGGTACACAAAAATGCTGGAGAAACTCAGCGGGTGCAGCAGCATCTATGGAGCGAAGGAAATAGGTAACGTTTCGGGCCGAAACCCTTCTCCACGACTGATCGTCGATGAAACGTCATCAGGAGGACAGTGAAACTGGCGGGAGAACTGGGAAGGGGGAGGGATGGAGAGAGGGGGAAAGCAAGGGCTACTTGAAGTTAGAGAAGTCAATGTTCTTCCCGCTGGGGTGTAAGCTGCCCAAGCGAAATATGAGGTGCTGTTCCTCCAATTAGCGCTGGGCCTCACTCTGACAGTGGAGGAGGTCCAGGACAGAAAGGTCAGTGTGGGAATGGGAGGGGGAGTTAAAGTGCTTGGCAAAGTCGCCAGCCGGCAGTTTGGTGCCGTTTCCAAGTCCCAGTTGTTTGGCAAGCGGGAGATCAGGTAGGTTTTCGGCGGGCTCAGCGGAGGTGCTCAGCGGAACGATCTGCGAGCCTGCGCCTGGCATCTGCAGTTCCTTCCCACAAGGCTTCCCATAGTAGGTTTTAATGCCTCTTCCCAATGATCACGGGAAATAAAAGTCTCTTGTCAGCCCTGCGACACAGTTAGGTTGTGGGAAAATGTGATTTTGTGAACAGAACAGAACGAGCTGCTAATGAGTAGTTAATGAGCTGTTTGATGCATAACGGGTTTGCAGGAATTGTAAAAACGTTACGAGATTGAAGTTAGTGCATGTTTCCCCGATGCTAGGCTCCAACAGTGGCTCATTAATGAGGAGGTAAATGTTGGAATTTTATTCAGCGCAAACCATCTTTTTTTGCCATGCACAAAGTGCCAGAACAACTCAACGGCTCAGGCAGCATCTGTGGAGGGAATGGAGTCATGGTATCATAGGGCCATACAGCTCGGAAACAAGCCCTTCGTCCGAGCTTGCCCATGCCAGCCAAGATTAGTTTTTAGTCCAGTTGAGTTCTTTGTCACGTGCACCGAGGTACAGCTATGTGGCGTGCTAACCAGTCAGCGGAAAGACAACACATGATTACAATCGAGCCGTCCACAATGTACAGATACATGATACATTCCCTTTGGAATAACGTTTAGTGCAAGGTAAAGCTAGCAAAGTCCAATCAAAGATAGTCCAAGGGTCTCCTATGAGGTAGATGGTAGTTAAGCACTGATCTCTGGTTGTGTTCGGATGGTTCAGTTGCCTGATAACAGCTGGGAAGAAACTGTCCCTGAATAGAAACATAGACACATAGAAATTAGGTGCAGGAGTAGGCCATTCGGCCCTTCGAGCCTGCACCGCCATTCAATATGATCATGGCTGATCATCCAACTCAGTATCCCGTACCTGCCTTCTCTCCATACCCTCTGATCCCACAAGGGCCACATCTAACTCCCTCTTAAATATAGCCAATGAACTGGCCTCGACTACCCTCTGCGGCAGAGAGTTCCAGAGATTCACCACTCTCTGTGTGAAAAAAAGTTCTTCTCATCTCGGTTTTAAAGGATTTCCCCCTTATCCTTAAGCTGTGACCCCTTGTCCTGGACTTCCCCAACATCGGGAGCAATCTTCCTGCATCTAGCCTGTCCAACCCCTTAAGAATTTTGTAAGTTTCTATAAGATCCCCTCTCAATCTCCTAAATTCTAGAGAGTAGAGAATCCCTGAAACATATAAGATTGTTAAGGGCTTGGACACGCTAGAGGCAGGAAACATGTTCCCGTTGTTGGGGGAGTCCAGAACCCTCAGACTATCTTTAATCAGACTTTACTGGACTTTACCTTGCATTAAACAGGTCTGAAGAAAGATCTCGACTTGAAACCTCACCCATTCTTTCTCTCCAGAGATGCTGCCTGTCCCGCTAAGTTACTCCCGCATTTTGTGTCTATCTCTGGTTTAAACCAGCACCTTGCAGTTCCTTCCTACACAGTATTTTCTTTATCCTGTGCCTGTATATTGTGGATGTCTTGATCGTAAATCATGCAGTCTTTTCACTGACTGGCTAGTACACAACATCAAAAAGCTTTTCACTGTACCTCGGTACATACAATACGATACGATAGAACTTTGTTTATCCCAGGAGGGAAATTGATCTGCCCCACAGTCATAAAACACAAAATCACAAATTACATGAAACATGTAATACATGAAACATGTGACAATTATAAATTAAACTTCTTCAGAATAAAGACCTGAAGTGTCTGCTCAGTTTTCTCCTTCATGGAACACAAAATAACTTCAGGATGTACTGTAGCAAGAAGGGTCCCGACCCGACTCATCACCTATCAGGCTTGGATGGAGTTGATGTGGAGAGGATGTTTCCATTAGTGGGAGAGTCTAGGACCAGCGGTCACAGCCTCAGAATTAAAGGACGTTCTTGTAGGAAGGAGATGAGGAGGAATGTCTTTAGTCAGAGGGTGGTGAATCTGTGGAATTCTTTGCCACAGAAGGCTGCGGAGGCCACGTCAGTGGATATTTTTAAGGCAGAGATAGATATATAGATTCTTGATTAGTACGGGTGTCAGAGGTTATGGGGAGAAGGCAGGAGAATGGAGTTAGGAGGGAGAGATAGATCAGCCATGATTGAATGGCGGAGTGGACGCGATGGGCCAAAGGGCCTAATTCTGCTCCTATCACCGATCAACTTTAGTCTGAAGAAAGGTCTCGACCTGAAGCATCGCTTATTTCCTTCGCTCCATAGACGCTGCCTCACCCGCTGAGTTTCTCCAGCATTTTTGTCTACCTTCGATTTTCTAGCATCTGCAGTTCCTTCTTAGACAACGAACTATCCACGTTCTCCCGCCGTGTTACTCCAGCACTCTTGTGTCTTTTTGTGTTGCTCTTCCTCCTCGTGTGTCCAAGCCTGTTCGTTCTTTGGATGAACTCTGATGTCAAGTCAGAACTGACAACAAGGCACTGAAATGAAACGTGTCGCTGCCACCTGAAAAGTGTTTTTACGCACGGGAAACATCAGTAACTTAGAGAAGTCGCAGCTAAATGTTAATCTTTTGCTGTGCTTTCCAAAAGCAACATGATGCTGTATCTCAATAGATTATCATTACCCACATAATCACTCATATGCGACCTTCTCGGATATGTAATAAAATGAGTGAAAATAGTCATTGTTTTGACACAAATATAAATGAACCAGCAGCACTAAATTACTCTCAAGACTGCCGCAGTGAGATATTGATGATCCCGCCGAATGTAAAGACATATTACTTGCCATTATTTGCTTGAAATTGAGCTTGTCACAGAGAAATGTCGTAGTGGAATCCCAGGCGAGAAAATAACCCAAAAGTTGTTATGAATTTTAATTGACAGCAATTAAATCAACAGCAACAAACCTCGACGGCTTATAACTTTGAGAAGTTTAAGAAGGAACTGCAGATGCTGGAAAAAAAAATCGAAGGTAGACAAAAATGCTGGATGAACTCAGCGGGCGAGGCAGCGTCTATGGAGCGAAGGAATGGGTGACGTTTCGGGTCGAGACCCTTCCTGATATCGGAACAAGCGAACTTCAAAAAGTTATTGGTAGAGAAAAATGCTGGTGAAACTCAGCGGGAGAGGCAGCCTCTATGGAGCAAAGGACTGGGTGACGTTTCGGGTCGAGACCCTTCCTCTGGTGAGACGGAATGGGTGACGTTTCGGGTCGTGACCCTTCTGAAGACATTTCTTCTCTCCAGAGATGCAGCCTATCCCACTGAGTTACTCCAGCGTTTTGTGTCTACATTGTATTAAGTGGCTTTCACTCCAACCGAGGTTGCGTTGTGCCATCTGAATCTTGCAGTGATGCTCAATGGTAAGCTGGGCGGATCAGCAGTCCTCTCCCACTTTTGTGTCTACCTGCTGTTTAAACGCCTGCACTCAACTCCTCTTGTTATGACGGCCAACATGCCATTCGCATTTTTCATTGCCTGCTGTACCTGCATGAACAAGGACCCCCAGTTCCTGTTGTACTTCCCCTTTTCCCAACGTGACACCGTTTAGATAATAATCTGCCTTCCTGTTTTTGCTAACCTCACATTTATCCACATTAAACTGCATCTGCCATGCATCTGCCCACTCACCCAATCTGTCCAGTGTCACCCTGCATTCTCATAGCATCCTCCTCATAGTTCACACTGCCACCCAGCTTTATGTCATCTGCAAATTTACTAATGTTACTTTGAATCCCTTCATCTACACCATTGAAGTGTATTGTAAATAGCTGTGGTCCCAGCATCGAGCCTTGTGGTACCCCACTAGTCACTGCCTGCCATTCTGAAAAGGACCCGTTAATCCCTACTGTTTGTTTCCAGCATCTGCAGTTCCTTCCTACACAAAACAAACACAAGTGAATGGCGGAGTAGTCCCGATGGGCCGAATGGCCCAATTCTGCCCCTTTCACATGAATTTATGAACTTTGCGTTTTGGTCAAGATTACAGCGTCTGCAGTTCCCCGTGTCGCCAAGAGAGATGCGGTCCGACGGTTACTGCAGTAGTTAGCACGGCAGGCAGCGTGAAGCGGTCCCGATGTTGGGGGAGTCCAGAACCAGGGGCCTCACACAGTTTAAGAATAAGGGCTAAGCCATTTAGAAGGGAGACGAGGAAACACTTTTTCACACAGAGAGTTGTGAGTCTGTGGAATTCTCTGCCTCAGAGGGCAGTGGAGGCAGGTTATCTGGATTCTTTCAAGAGAGAGCTAGATAGGGCTCTTAAAGATAGCAGAGTCAGCCTATAGGAGCAAAGAGGTCCTTCCGCAGTTGTACAGGGCCCTAGTGAGACCACACCTGGAGTATTGTGTGCAGTTTTGGTCTCCAAATTTGAGGAAGGACATTCTTGGTATGCATCGTAGGTTCACCAGGTTAATTCCCGGGATGTCGGGAATGTCATATGCTGAGAGAATGGAGCAGCTGGGCTTGTATACTCTGGCGTTTAGAAGGATGAGAGGGCATCTTTATGAAACATATAAGATTATTAAGGGTTTGGACACGCCAGAGGCTGGAAACATGTTCCCGATGTTGGGGGAGTCCAGAACCAGGGGCCACATTTTAAGAATAAGGGGTAAGCCATTTAGAACGGAGACGAGGAAACACTTTTTCACACAGAGAATTGTGAGTCTGTGAAATTCTCTGCCTCAAAGGGCGGTGGAGGCCGGTTCTCTGGATACTTTCAAGAGAGAGCTAGATAGGGCTCTTAAAGATAGCGGAGTCAGGGGATATGGGGAGAAGGCAGGATTGTAAATGTGGATGATTGTGGATGATCAGCCATGATCACATTGAATGGCGGTGCTGGCTCGAAGGGCCGAAGGGCCTGTTTCCTTGATGTATCTTTCTCTGGGTGCTCCGGTTTGGGCTGAATGGCCTACTCCTGCACCTATTGCCTATTGTCTACTGCAGTAGTTGGCGCGGCAGGCAGCGTGAAGCGGTTTTGCGCTGTACTGCGAAGGGTTGACTGCGTTCCACCACATCCCTTCCCGATTCCTGGATTAATCTGGTCCCTGCAACCTGCGATAAATTCCTGAAGAGACAGAATCTAATTTTGATCTCCAATAAATCAAGCGTGGGGTTTAACGCTGTGAGGGCAATGATGATGCATCCCAGCGGGCCTGTTACACAGCGCACAGCTATAAAAAACATCTCTTAAGCTGTATTATCTTGGTTAAACAAAAACGCGCCTGACATGAGTGAAGCACAGTGATTTACAGGCACATTTCAGGCGCATTATCGGAAAGACAATCATTATTTCGAGTCTGAAGTTCTCACAGCTCTGAGGAAAATTCTCTTTCACACCCTCGTGGCTTTAAGTGCAATGGCTGGGGTGGGGTAGGTTGCTGAGTTATTTGAATGACCCTGTATAAGATTGTTAAGGGCTTAGACACACTGGAGGCAGGAAACATGTTCCCGATGTTGGGGGAGTCCAGAACCAGGGGCCACACAGTTTAAGAATAAGGAGTAAGCCATTTAGAACGGAGACGAGGAAACACTTTTTCTCACAGAGAGTTGTGAGTCTGTGGAATTCTCTGCCTCAGAGGGCGGTGGAGGCAGGTTCTCTGGATGCTTTCAAGGGAGAGCTAGACAGGGCTCTTAAAAATAGCGGAGTCAGGGGATATGGGGAGAAGGCAGGAATGGGGTACAGATTGGGGATGATCAACCATGATCACATTGAATGGCGGTGCTGGCTCGAAGGGCCGAATGGCCTACTCCTGCACCTATTGTCTATTGTTTATTGTCTGTTGTCTATAAATGTACCAGCAATCAGCTCTGAATCTAGAAGGAGATCGTAAGAGATACAGTAGGTGCAGAATTAGGCCACTCGGCCCATCAAGTCTACTCCGCCATTCAACCATGGCTGATCTATCTCTCGAAAACCACAGCTAAATATGGTGTAACACAGATGTACCAGCTCATGTTCGCAATGACCATGACATTACCTCGGTACAGGTGACAATAATAAAACTAAATATTTTAAAAATCGCTTAATAAACCTAAATATATTAAATGCAAAAACAAAAAACTACAGGATATGTACGGAAATATTTCAAAAAGTGCTGGAGTATTTCAGCAGGTCAAGCTCCGACACATAAGTCATCAGTTCATAACTGAAAGGAGTAGAATTAGGCCATTCGGCCCATCAAGTCTACTCCGCCATTCAATCACGGCTGATCTATTTCTCCCTCCTAACCCCATTCTCCTGCCTTCTCCCTATAAACTCCAATGTCAAGGAACTTTCCTTCAAAAATAACTTGTTGGTCTTCAGGAGAGTTGGGAACCCCCAAGGACATACATGGTGCGATGTAACTGTGAGCTCCTCTCACCATCCTTCTTCTGATGTACATTCATACGCCGAGTTTGTGTTAATTTCTTTTTTGCTTTGAGAATGAATGAATGAATTAATTAATATGTTTATGAATGAATGAATACGTTTATTGGCCAAGTATTCACATACAAGGAATTTGCCCTGGTGCTCCGCCCACAAGTGACAACATGACATACAGTGACAGTTAGGAATGACACATAAAACATTAAACATTAATAATAAAACATTATCGATTAAACATGTGAATTAAATTAAATACCAGAGCAAAAGGAGGCTACAGACTTTTGGTTATTGAGTAGAGCTACTGCTCGTGGAAAAAAAGCTGTTTTTATGTCTGGCTGTGGCGGCTTTGACAGTCCGGAGTCGCCTTCCAGAGGGAAGTGATTCAAAGAGTTTGTGGCCAGGGTGAGAGGGGTCAGAGATGATCTTACCCGCTCGCTTCCTGGCCCTTGAAGTGTACAGTTCGTCATTGGGGGTAAGGTTGCAGCCAATAACCTTCTCAGCTGATCGAACGATTCGCTGCAGCCTCCGGGTTTCGTGCTTGGTGGCTGAGCCAAACCAGACCATGATGGAGAAGGTGAGGACAGACTCCACGATGGCCGCATAGAATTGGACCATCATTGCCTGTGGCAGATTGTGTTTCCTCAGCTGCCGCAGGAAGTCAGATTCAGATTCAGATTCAATTTTAATTGTCATTGTCAGTGTACAGTACAGAGACAACGAAATGCAACAAAGTACATCCTCTGTTGGGCTTTTTTGACCGTGGAGTCGACTGTGGACTCTGTAGACTGTGGATAGAATCAAGAATCTATCTATCTCTGCCTTTTAAATATCCATTGATGGCCTCCACAGCCTTCTATGGCAAAGAATTCCACAGATTCACCACCCAATGAGATTCCTTCTCATCTCCTTCCTAAAAGAACGTGCTTTAATGCTAAAGGGCCTGTCCACCAGCATGCGATTGCTTGCGTCTAGCGCGACCAAACATGGTCGCTTGAGGCGTACGGTCGGGCAGGGCTGGTACCACTTTGAAGCGCGGAGGCGTACGGAGTTGTGCGGGGCTGGTCCCGACATCGCGCGGGGCTCTGAAAATCCCGTACTGTCCGATAATTCCGTGCGCCAACGGCCTTTCGGCCCGCAGGCACATTGAGGGCGTACGCAGCGTCTTGACGGCGTACGCCTAGCGTTGCGCGATGATGTCGCCGCCCGGCGTGCCGTTGCGTGATCACGTCACAGCCCGACGCTTTGTGATGTCCAAATTCAGTCGGCCCGCCTCCTACCGTGTACTTAGCGCGTACTTACCGCGAACCTAGTGAGAACTCCGCTTCCATTTTGGTCGCGCTAGACGCATGCAATCGCATGCTGGTTGGACAGGCCCTTAAGGCTCTGACCTCTGGTCCTTGACATGCAAGTTAGGGTCAGGCACTGAGTCTTGTCTTGGTGTTACACAGGGAAACTCACTAACATCGTCCCGTGAGCTTCCAAAAATGGCGTTCTCACTTCATCAAGTGACTTTCACTACAGCGCTCCTGAGTCACGATGCCTGTTTCATGTTGTAAAAAGCCTCGAGCTATTGGAACAGCGCTCCAAGTTACATTGCAACTGCACAAGGTGTCTCTCTAAAGCACACTTGCTATCGGATGGAAGAAAATGTCTCCCTCGGGGATGGATGCTTTTTACAGTCTCCAGTTTAGAGTTTATAGACAATAGATAAAATACAAATAGTGCAGGAGTAGGCCATTCGGCCCTTCGAGACAGCACCGCCATTCAATGTGCTCATGGCTGATCATCCACAATCAGTACCCCGTTCCTGCCTTCTCCCCATATCCCCTGACTCCGCTATTTTTAAGAGCCCTATCTAGCTCTCTCTTGAAAGCATCCAGATAACCCATCTCCACTGAGGCAGAGAATTCCACAGACTCACAACTCTCTGTGAGAAAAAGTGTTTCCTCGTCTCCGTTCTAAATGGCTTACTCCTTATTCTTAAACTGTGGCCCCTGGTTCTGGACTCCCCCAACATCGGGAACATGTTTCCTGCCACTAGCGTGTCCAAACCGTTAACAATCTTAAGGATGAGAGGGGATCTTATAGGCCAGAATGAACTGTGCAATGAAAAATTAAATTCCACAAATAATTAAACTGTAGGGGCGGCACGGTGGCGCAGCGGTAGAGTTCCTGCCTCACTGCGCCAGAGACCCAGTTTCGTTCCTGACCTCGGGTGCTGTCTGTATGGAGTTTGCACGTTCACCCTGTGACCTGCGTGGGTTTTCTCCGGGTGCTCCGGTTCCCTCAAACACTCCAAAGACGTGCAAGTTTGTAGGTTAATCGGCTTGGGTAAAATTGTAAATTGTCCCTAGTGTGTGCAGTAGGATAGTGTTAGCGTGCGGGGATCGCTGGTCGTGTGGACTCGGTGTTGTGAAGGGCCTGTTTCTTCACTGTATCTCTAAACTAAACTAAGCTAACTCAGTTATCCAGATAAATCCATTGCACGCATCACTAAAGACCCATCAATAAACCAGACCATGATCGTAAGGCATATCTTCTCGACTTCCACACCAATTTTCATCGGGTGCCTACTCCACCAGAAGAGACATGCCTGGTGAGACGATGAGAATACCTTCCGGTCCTTAACCTTTTCAGTAACTTCCCTCTCAGATAGGCGGTTTCATAGCAAATAGGTGCAGGATGAGGCCATTTGGCCCTTCGAGCCTGCATCGCCATTTCATTGTGATCACGGCTGATCATCCACAATCAGTATCCCATGCCTGCCTACTCCCTATACCCCCTGACTCTACTAGCCTCTAGAGCTCTATCTAACTCTTTTAAATGCATCCAGTGAATTGGCCTCCACTGCCTTCCGTGGCAGAGAATTCCACAAATTCAAAATTCAAAAAGGTTTTTTTCTCATCTCCGTTTTAAATGGCCACCCCTTTATTCTTAGACTGTGACCCCTGGTTCTGGACTCCCCCAACATTGGGAACATTTTTTCCTGCATCCAGCTTGTCCAGTCCTTTTATAATTTTATGCATTTATTTAAAATTATAATTTTGTAATTTTAAACTTATTCCGTAAATAAGCTCAGTGTTTCTCGTGATGCAAATTTAATGCTAATATATGCAGCTTATGAGTAGAATTCTCCTGAAATTCTCTTCCCAACCTCCCACCTCCCCCCCCCACCCCCCCACCCCCTCTCCGCCAGTCTTACACAACATGCTATTACGGGAGAGGGAAGTAAAACCAGTGACAAGATAGGAACAAAGGGACGGGTGGTGAGTGGGCTCCAGTTAGCGGAGGTGGGGAGAGGTCCATTGGATCGCAGGTTATGCGGGATGCTTGGCCAGTTTCGCACTAGAGTCTTCCCAGCATTTTCCAAATCCAATTTCCCATCTTACTGGCAAAGCAGTTGTACAGGATTCTGGTGAGACCACACCTGGAGTATTGTGTGCTGTTTTGGTCTCCTAATTTTTAGGAAGGATATTCTGGCTAGACAATAGGCAGAGACAATAGACAATAGACAATAGACAATAGGTGCAGGAGAAGGCCATTCGGCCCTTCGAGCCAAGCACCGCCATTCACTGTGATCATGGCTGATCATCCACAATCAGTACCCCGTTCCTACCTTCTCCCCATATCCCTTAACCTCGCTATCCCTAAGAAAGTATCTAGAGAACCGCCTTCCATCGCCCTCTGAGGCAGATAATTCCACACACTCACAACTCTCTGTGTGAAAAGGTTTTTCCTCATCTCTGTTCTAAATGGCTTACCACTTATTCTTAAACTGTGGCCCCTGGTTCTGGACTCCCCCAACATCGGGAACATGTTTCCTGCCTCTAGCGTGTCCAAACCCTTAATAATCATATATGTTTCAATAAGATACCATCTCATCCTTCTAAATTCCAGAGTATGCAAGCCTAGCCGCTCCAATCTATCAACATATGACAGTCCCGGGAAGTAACCTGGTGAACCTACGCTGCACTCACTCAATAGCAAGAATGTCTTTCATCAAGCTTGAGGGAGTGCAGTGTAGGTTCACCAGGTTAATTCCGGGATGGCGGGACTGACATATGATGAAAGAATGGGTCGACTGGCCTTGTATTCACCGGAATTTAGGATGAGAGGGTATCTTATAGAAACATATGCAATTCTTAAGGGATTGGACTGGCAAGATGCAGGGAAAATGTTCCCGATGTTGGGGGAGTCCAAAACCAGGGATCACAGTTTAGGAATAAGGGGTTGGCCATATAGGACTGAGAGGAGGAACCAGAGAGTTGTGAATCTGTGGAATTCTCGTCCACAGAAGGCAATGGAGGCCAATTCAATGGATGTTTTCAAGAGACAGTTGGATTTAGCTCTTAGGGCTAAAGGAATCAAGGGATATGGGGAAAAAGCAGGGACAGGGTACTGATTTTGTATGATGAGCCATGATCGTATTGTATGGCGGTGCTGGCTCGAAGGGCTGAATGGCCTAGTCCTGCACCTATTGTCTATATTTCTATGTTTCTAAAAACACACTTGTTTAACAAAGGTTGAATGAGCTCCCTCACCCAAATCGCCTTGTTAAGTCTTATTGTCTGTAACTCGTTTTCACTTAACCCACAGCTAACAATGGTAGACAAAAATGCTGGAGAAACTCAGCGGGTGAGGCAGCATCTATGGAGCGAAGGAAATAGGCAACGTTTCGGGCCGAAACCCTTCTACAGACCTGTTGGCCTGTTTCTTTTATCATTGTTACTTTTTTGCATGTCTTTCATTCACTTGTTCAATGGCTCTCGGTCTGAAGAAGGGTCTCAATCCGAAACGTCACCCATTCCTTGTCTCCAGAGACGCTGCCTGTCCCGCTGAGCTACTCCAGCTTTTTGTTGTCTATCTTCGGTGTGAAACAGCATCTGCAGTTCCTTCCTACACAAATAACTAATCGCACTGTTCTGCATCTCTATGTATACACTTTCAGTGGAAGGCCTTGTTTCTGGATGTCACCAGGCGGCATGTGGGCGCAGTGGTAGAGTTGCTGCCTTACAGCTCTATCAGCGCCAAAATCAATTACCACAGCCACTTTATTCCCAAACCCAGAATCTCCGGTGACTTCATTCAAATATTACGACTCTGGAAATAGGAAATAAATCTTCTCATTGAATATTAATACAGGGCAGCACGGTGTCGCTGTGGTGCAGTTGCTGCCTTGCAGCGCCAGAGACCCAGGTTCAATCCTGACGACGGGCGCTGCATGTACGGAGTTTGTACCTTCTCCCCGTGGGTTTTCTCAGATACCTTTAGTTTCTCTGCCTCAGAGGGCGGTGGAGGCCGGTTCTCTGGATGCTTGCAAGAGAGAGCTAGATAGGGCTCTTAAAGATAGCGGAGTCAGGGGATAGGGGGAGAAGGCAGGAACGGGGTACTGATTGGGGATGATCAGCCATGATCACATTGAATGGCGGTGCTGGCTCAAAGGGCCGAATGGCCTCCTCCTGCACCTATTGTCTATTGTCTATTGTCTCCCACCCTCCAAAAACGTACAGGTTTGTAGGCTAATTGGCTTATTGTATAAATGTAAATTGTCCCTAGTATGCGTGGGATAGCGTTAAGGACCTGTCCTACTGAACGAGGTAATTCAAGAGCTCTCCCGAGTTTAAAAAAATCAAACTCGTGGTAAGCACGGAAAATGTACGTAGCGGGTACGTCGGAGCTCGGGATGTCTCTTAGCGACTCGTAACGCTAACGGCAGGTATTCGGGAATCGCGGTAAGCTCGTGAAGATTTTTCAACATGTTGAAAAATATCCACGAGAGCCCCGAGTACCTACGAGCGGCCATTACCGTAATTCTCCGAGTTCGAATCAGGGGAAACTCGGGAGGACTCTTGAATTAGCTCACACAGTGGGACAGGCCCCTTTAGTGTGCGGGGATCGCTGGTCGGTGCGGACTCGGTGGGCCGTAGGGCCGGTTTCCGCGCTGTATCTCCAAACTAAACTGCCGCTGTAAGGCAGCAACTCTACCGCTGCACCACTGTGCCGCCCTCATCTCATCTCCTTTTCATTTCCAGCCTTTGTCCACCCTTCTGCTAATCAAACCCACACCTCACCTAACTTGTTTACACAAAGGTTGTTGGGTGTATGGAACAAGTTTCCAGAGGAGGTAGTTGAGCCAGGTGCTAGCATGCCGTTTAAGAGATATTCGGGTAGGACAGGTTTGGAGACCCCTTGTGTTACTCCATCTCTTTGTCGATAAGTTCGCAAGTGATGGGTGCAGAATTAGGCCATTCTGCCCATTGAGTCTACTCCGCCGTTCAATCATGGATGTCCTATCTCTCCCTCCGAACCTCATCTCTCCAGCCTTCTCCCCATAATCCCTGACACCCGTACCAAGGTTCCCAACCCTATTAATCTCAGCCTTTAAAAATATCAATTGACTTGGCCTCCACAGCCGTCTGTGGCGATGCACCCTCTGACTGAAGAAATTCCTCCTCACCTTCTTCTAAAAGGAAGGTCCCTTCGTGCTTTGCTGAAGATTGCAGCATCTGCTGTCCTGGTAACTCCGGTGAAACAAGCAAGCTGGGTGCATCTCCCCACTCTCTTCTAATTGCCCACACATAATTCACCTGTCGAGGCATAAATATTTAAATCTCGTTGCATAAGTGGTAGAAAGTGAGACATTCGTGTCATTTTCTTGTCGCCCAACCGCGCTCTGAATGGATGTGTCATTCCGGAGATGTGCAACGTTAATCTTTTTAATTAATGTTTCACTGCATTAATACTGACAGACAGCCAGGGAGAATTGAACAGGCAGTGTCTGCGCCCACAACTATATTGTTCCCTGTTAAACGTCTGCGTTGCTATTTCGAGCTGATCCTCAACTTCATCATCACAAACTACGGAATCATCGGCAGAGTTGCTGTTTGATTTTTAACTCCTTCCTTTTCCGAATTACGCGCTGTTTTTTTTTATCATTTCCGCACATCAACTATCTTCTCTCCAATTTCACACCACATTTTGAGACTTCAAGATTCAAGAGACAGGAGATACTTATTGTTACGTGCACCAATTGGTACGGTGAAATTCGGGGTCACCATACAGCCATTCGAAAGCGGGGGCCTCCCGAGCCACCCGCAGTCGCCGATGCTCAGGCCATCTCGCCGGGATGATGGAACTCCGACGTCGGAACGGAAGAACCCCCAGCGGCTTGGACTTCCAAATCGGCCGCTTCTTACCGGAGACGGCGGCTCCCGAAGTCCCCAGGCCGAGCTGGGTGGAGGTTCACGCTGGCGGCCCTCGGCAAAGGGACCCCAGGACTCTGCGATGTTGAAGTCAGCGCCGCCCACGGCTGGGAGCTTTGCAAACCACAGGTCCACGGTGTTGAAGCGGCAGGCCCAACACTCCGGAGCTTCAAACGGCGATCCAGGTGAGGCATCGCCCGCTCCGCGGTGAATCCAGCGCTGCGCCGCCACTGAAGCTCTGGCCGGTCTCCAGCAGGAAAAAACGCGCTAATCCAGTTGGTAGGACGCGGGGGGGGGGGGGGGGGGGGGGGGGGGGCAGGGGGGGGGGGGGACACGACTCGGAGAATAGTCGCCCCCCTCATCAGGAAGTGACTGGGAAACAGTTTCCCCCTTACCCTACCTACCACCCCCCACATAGAAATACTAGGAAACTCTTTTAAAACTTTTTAAACAGAATAAAAATGTTAAAATGATGGAAAAACAGACAGACTGTAAGCAGAGGCTGCTATCATACGGCACCCCTAGTTCATCTTCTAGTATTGAGAGATACACCGTGGAAATAGGCAATTTCAGCCCACCAAGTCGGCGCCGACCAGCGATCGCCTGTAGAAGGGTTCCGACCCGAAACGTCACCTGTTCCTTTACACCGCATGACCCGCTGAGTTGCTCCAGCATTTTGTGCCTATCTTCATTGTCACCCCTGCACTGGCTCTGTCCTGCAGACGAGGAGCAACTTACAGAAGACAATTCGTCTACAAAGCCGCACGTCTTTCCAATGTGGGAAGAAACCGGAGCACCCGGAGTAAAAACCCACGCGGTCACAGGGAGAAGGTACAAACTCCGTACAGACAGCACCCGTAGTTGGGGTCGAACCCGTGTCTCTGGCGCTTGGTTAACAATTCCCCACACAACAAGTGTCTACATTCACAAAGCTATGGTGATCTTAGAGATAAAAGCGGCACGGTGGCGCAGCGGTAGAACTACTGCCTTACAGCGCCAGAGACCCTGGTTTGATCCCCACTATGGATGCTGTCTGTACGGAGTTTGTGCGTTCTCCCCATGACCTACGTGGCTTTTCTCCGGGTGCTCCGGTTTCCTCCCACGCTCCAAAGACGTATAGGTTTGTAGGTTAATTTGCTTTAGTAAAATTGTGAATTGTCTCTAATGTGTGTAGGATAGTGTTAGTTTGCGGGGATCACTGGTCGGTGCGGACTCAGTGGTAAATTCAATTTGACTTTGTCATTGCAGCCAAAGAAGAGCAAAATAAGGGCCTGAGGAAAGGTCCCGACTTGAAATGTTCCCAATCAATCTGAAGAATGGTCCTGACCCGAAACGTCGCCTGTTCATTCCCTCCACAGATGCTGCCTGACCCGTTGAGTTACTCCAGCTATTTGTTCATAAGCCCATAAGTGATTTGTGCAGAATTAGGCCATTCAGCCCATCGAGTCTACTCCACCATTCAACCATGGCTGATCTATCTCTTCCCCCTAACTCCATTCTCCTGCCTTCTCCCCATAACCCCTGACACCAGTACTAATCAAGAACCTATCTCTGCCTTAAAAATATCCATTGACTTGGCCTCCACAGCCTTCTCTGTCAATGAATTCCACAGATCCTTCACCTATCCGTGTTCTCCAGAGATGCTGCCTGACCTGCTGAGTTACTCCAGCACTTTGCGTTCTATGCCAGGTTCCTAAACTGTGACCCCTGGTTCTCGACTTCATCAACAGCGGGAACATTTTTCCTACATCTAGCCTGTCCAATCCTTTAAGAATTGTATATTTTTCTATAAGAAACCCTCTCATCCTTCTAAATTCCAGTGAATATAAGCCCAGTCAACCCATTCTTTCATCGTATGACAGTCCCGCCATCCCAGGGATTAACTCGGTGAACTTACGTTGCACTCCCTCAATAGCAAGAATGAGACCAAAACTGCATACAATACTGCAGTTGCGGTCTCACCAGGGGCCTGTATATCCCGATGTTGGGACAAGTCCAGAACCAGGGGCCACACAGTTTAATAATAAGGGGTAAGCCATTTAGAACGGAGATGAGGAAACACTTTTTCTCACCGAGAGTTGTGAGTCTGTGGAATTTACTGCCTCAGAGGGCGGTGGAGGCCGGTTCTCTGAATACTTTCAAGAGAGAGCTAGATAGGGCTCTTAAAGATAGCGGAGTCAGGGGATATGGGGAGAAGGCAGGAAAGGGGTACTGTTTGGGGATGATCAGCCCTGATCACATTGCATGGTGGTGTTGGCTCGAAGGGCCGAACGACCTACTCCTGCACCTATTGTCTATTGTCTATTGTCCATTGCATATTTTCTATTGTCTATTGTCTATTGTCACAGTTTGGCTTTCTTCCCAACCAATTGTTCAAGCGCTTTTGATTGCAACATGCGCCTTAATTTAAGTTCAACAAAGAAACTGACAAGTTACTAAAGAACAACTGCAGTAGGACCTCCTTGCTCCTAAACTCAAATCCTCTCGCTGTGAAGGCCAATATGCCATTAGCTTTCTTCACTGCCTGCAGTACCTGAATACTTAGATAGGGTAGACAGTCAGAACCTTTGTCCCGGTGTGGAAATGTCAAAGGCAGTTTTGTGTGACTGTCCAACTCATGTGACAGATAGTGTAATACAACCAGCCACTCTTCCCCGCACAAGTGTCTACATTCACACAGCTCACCCAGAGACAAGTCAACTTGATAAGATGACGTGAAAATCCAGCGCTTTTTTAGTTTGAAACAATTTAATTGAAAACCATCATGTTACTGCTCAGTTACATTAATTAGATAACTGTGCTATAACTGCTGTTTGTATAAATGTAAAAAAAAAAAAGATATTAATTTAACAGAAAACTGCATTATAAAGCCTAGGGCAAAGATTGAAAATGTAATTATAAATCAGTTTTGAAACGTGCCATCTTGGGTCTAAAAATTAATTAGCTTGTTAAATATTAATTTAAAAAAAAAATCTGTGTTTATACTTTTGACTTTAGAGATACAGTGTGGAAAGAGGCCCTTTGGCCCATCGTGTCCATGGCGACCAGCGATCACCCTGTATCCTCGCACTAGGGGGCGCTGTCGAGTAGGGCTGCCCTGCCAGCGGCTGTTAGTCTTTTCACCCTTTTTAACATTTTTAGTGAGTTAAAAGTGTTTGTTTTGGGGTTTTTTTTATGTGGGGGGTGCGGGGGGAAACTATTTTTCTCAGTCCCTACCTGGTTGGGATTGCGGCTTTTCTCCGAGCCGTGTTTTCGCCCCCTCCTCGCGGCCTACCAACAGTCCTGGCGTTTCCTTCCAAGACCGGCCAGGACTTCAGCTTCGGTGGCGGCGGCACAGCGCCGAGGCACCATGGTGGAGCGGGCGATGCCTTACCCCGTGGTCTTCGGCAGCCGCGGTCTCCGGGGAGGAAGCGGCCGCTCCAGACATCCCAAGCCGCTGAGAGTGTTCACTCGACAACAGAACTCCATCGTCCGGCAAGAAGGCCTGAAGCATCGGGCTGCCATAGCGGCGACTGCGGAGGCCTCAATAGGCCCGACTATGGGTGAACAGGGGTCGGGACTGGACTTTTGATTCCTTCCTTACAGTGGGAACCATTGTGGGGGGATGTTTTTATGTTTACTGTTAAATTCTTGATGTTATCTATTATCTTTATTTGTGTGCTGCAATGGCAAGTCAAATTTCACTACACCAATTGGTGTATGTGACAATAAATGTCCTTTGTATCCTTGTATCCTTCTACACTTCAGATGCAGTATAATGTGGATAAATGTGAGGTTATCCACTTTGGCGGCAAAAACATGAAAGTAGATTATTATCTAAATGGTGGCCGATTAGGAAAAGGGAGATGCAACGAGACCTGGGTGTCATGGTACACCAGTCATTGAAAGTAGGCATGCAGGTGCAGCAGGCAGTGAAGAAAGTGAATGGTATGTTAGCATTCATAGCAAAAGGATTTGAGTATAGGAGCAGGGAGGTTCTACTGCAGTTGTACAGGGTCTTGGTGAGACCACACCTGGAGTATTGCGTACAGTTTTGGCCTCCTAATCTGAGGAAAGACATTCTTGCCATAGAGGGAGTACAGAGAAGGTTCCCCAGACTGATTCCTGGGATGTCAGGACTGTCTTATGAAGAAAGACTGGATAGACTTGGCTTATACTCTCTAGAATTTAGGAGATTGAGAGGGGATCTTATAGAAACTTACACAATTCTTAAGGGGTTGGACAGGCTAGTTGAAGGAAGATTGTTCCCGATGTTGGGGAAGTCCAGAACAAGGTGTCACATTTTAAGGATAAGGGGGAAGTCTTTTAGGACCGAGATGAAAAAACAGTTTTCACACAGAGAGTGGTGAATCTCTGGAATTCTCTGCCACAGAAGGTAGTTGAGGCCAGTTCATTGGCTATATTTAAGAAGGAGTTAGATGTGGCACTTGTGGCTAAAGGGATCAGGGGGTATGGAGGGAAGGCAGGTACAGGATACTGAGTTGGATGATCAGCCATGATCATATTGAATGGCAGTGCAGGCTCGAAGGGCCGAATGGCCTACTCCTGCACCTAATTTCTATGTTTCTATGTTTCTATGAATGGCAGTGCAGGCTCGAAGGGCCGAATGGCCTACTCCTGCACCTATTTTCTATGTTTAGTTTAGTCTAGTTTAGTTTAGTTTAGTTCAGTTAGTTTTATTAAGTTTACATAGGAACATAGACATATTGAAAATAGGTGCTGGAATAGGCCATTCGGCCCTTCGAGCCAGCAATGCCATTCAATATGATCATGGCTGATAATTCAAAATCAACTAAATTGCCCCTGGTGTGTGTAGGATAGTGTTAGTGAGCGGGGATCGCTGGTCGGTGCGGACTCGGCCCACTTGCCTTTCTTCTCGACCCGAAACGTCACCCCTCCTTTCTCTCAAGAGATGCTGCCTGTCCTGCTGAGTTACTCCAGCATTTTGTGCTTATCTTCAACGTAAACAGCACCTGCAGTTCCTTCCTACACAGCGGGTGAAAGGGTCGGAGGATAGCGCGCAACAGAAGGCTTCTCTCTGTACCTCAGTACACACGACAATAATAAACTAAACTAAACAGCTTGCTGCAGATCTCCTTGCCTGAGAAAGCTTTGTTGAAGCAGATGGATTTGTGTAACATTCTGGTAGTTTCATAAAGCTCATTTTTCGAGTTACACATTATAATGAATGTTGGAAATGCAGACAGCACAAAACGCCAGTATCCAATGTAAAAAATCCCAGGCAATCTGTTTCCTTCGGGTTGCTATTGAAGGGCAGCACAGCGGTAGAGTTACTGTCTTTCAGCGCCAAAGACCCTGGTTTGATCCTGACTGTGGGTGCTGTCTGTACGGAGTTTGCACGTTCTCCCCGTGACTTGCATGGGCTTTCTAAGAGATCTTCGCTTTCCTCCCACACTCCACAGACGTCCAGGCTTGCAGGTTAATTGGCTTGGTGTAAATGTAAAAATTGTCCCTGATTTGTGTAGGATAGTGTTAGTGTGCAGGGTGCAGACTGGGTGGGTCGAAGGGCCTGTTTCCGCGCTGTATCTCTAAAGCCTAAAGTCTAAAAGTGTGGGATAGAATTGAAGAGAGAGGGTGGAATAAAACATCGGATTAATATAAGGTTTGTGTGAATGGGCAGTTGACACAGTGAGAACTTGACGGGCCGAAGGGCCAGTTTCCATGCAGTATTTTTCTGTGGCTTCATGACACTAAAACTGAGAAGGTTTAGTTTAGTTTAGTTTAGAGATACAGGAAGGAAACAGGCCCTTCGGCCCACCGAGTCAGCGCCGACCAGCGATCCCCGCACACTATGCTGAGAGAATGGAGCGTCCGTGGTTTAGAAGGATGAGAGGGCATCTAATTGAAACCTATAAGATTATTAAGGGTTTGGACACGCTAGAGGCTGGAAACATGTTCCCGATGTTGGGGGATTCCAGAACCAGGGGCCACACAGTTTAAGAATAAGGGGTAAGCCATTTAGAACAGTCGAGGAAACACTTTTTCACACAGAGAGTTGTGAGTCTGTGGAATTCTATGCCTCAGAGGACATAGAAACATAGAAACATAGAAATTAGGTGCAGGAGTAGGCCATTCGGCCCTTCGAGCCTGCACCGCCATTCAATATGATCATGGCTGATCATCCAACTCAGTATCCCGTACCTGCCTTCTCTCCATACCCCCTGATCCCCTTAGCCACAAGGGCCACATCTAACTCCCTCTTAAATATAGCCAATGAACTGGCCTCAACTACACTCTGTGGCAGAGAGTCCCAGAGATTCACCACTCTCTGTGTGAAAAAAGTTCCAGGACGGTGGAGGACGGTCCTCTGGATGCTTTCAAGAGAGAGCTAGATAGGGCTCTTAAAGATAGTGGAGTCAGGGGATATGGGGTGAAGGCAGGAACGGGTACTGATTTGGGATGATCGGCCATGATCACATTGAATGGCGGTGCTGGCTCGAAGGACTGAAGGGGCTGTCCCACTTGGGCGACCTAATTGGCGAGTTGAGAAGAGTTTAGGAGAGTTTGATAAAATGACATGTTGAAGACCTCCTTCGACCTCCTTCAACTATGTTGAAGACCAGCTTCGACTAGCTATGACTAACTTCGGGAAAAATGGACACCGAAAAGTGAAGGGTGTAGACGACCTCTTTCGACCTCCCTTCGACTATGATGAAGGCTATTTACGACTACCTTCGACTACCTTCGACTACCATTGATTACCTACGACTAACATGCCGACCTACTACGACTAAACCTACGAGTAAAAAAAGTATCTATTGTTTTCCATGGCGACATTTTTTAACTCGCGGGCATTTTTCAACATGTTGAAAAAAACGCCGCGACCTAGCTGAGGCCTCGAGTACACGTGGACTACTCTCGAGCACGAAGGAGAGTTACAAAGACCTCCAAGGACAGCGTGTTGACCATGCCGCGAGTATGAGTCGAGGGCAAACTCTTCTGAACTCGTGGATTAGGTCGCCGCAGTGGGACAGGCCCCTGTACGTCTTTGGAGAGTGGGAGGAAACCGGAGCTCGCGGGGAAAACCCACGCGGGTTACGGCGAGAATGTACAAACTGCGGTACAGACATTGGCGGTGGTCAGGATCGAACCCGGGTCTCTGGAGCTGTGAGGCAGCAACTCTACCGCTGAGCCACCATGCCGCCCATGGCATTTTGAAGAACATATCCAAAACGTGTAGTCAGGTTGTTTTGTGGAATTGGGCCTTTCATGATATTATAAACTATAACATGATTATGTATTATAATTCTCATGGCATTTCCTTTGCCTGATCAGTATTCATTTTCCCACTTTGCTGATTACTCTGCGATGTTTCAGTACACAAAGACAGCTGCTTAAATGCAATTTATATTCATCGCTGCATTTGCACTCCTCCGAAAGTGTTCGAAATGCCAGACTCATTATGGATTTTCGCCATCAATGGCGGAAAAAGACTGCAGATGCTTCAAATCTGAAATAAAAATAGAATAGAGGCTCATCAGCTGACAAGTGATAGGAGCAGAATTAGGCCGCTCGGCCCATCGTCCACGCCATTCAAACATGGGGCCCAGGGGCGAGCGTTCACCTCGCGGCCCTTGTTTCCACCAATCTTTCCACCACCAGGCGCAAGAAGCACAACTAGCGGCAAGCAAGACATCATTGTGTGCAGATGCCGAGAACTGGCTGAATACCTTCTAATCTTGAGTGTGGACTCTGATAAGAAGAAGATGGCTGATCTATCTCTGCCTGCTATCCCCATTCTCCTGCCTTCTCCCCATAACCCATGACACCCAAACTAATCAATAATCTATCTATCGCTGCCTTAAAGATATCCACTGACTTGGCCTCCACAGCTGTCTGTGGCAATGAATTCCACAGATTCACCACCCTCTGAATAAAGAAATCCCTCCTAGAAACATAGAAACATAGAAATTAGGTGCAGGAGTAGGCCATTCGGCCCTTCGAGCCTGCACCGCCATTCAATATGATCATGGCTGATCATCCAACTCAGTATCCCGTACCTGCCTCCTCTGATCCCCTTAGCCACAAGGGCAACATCTAACTCCCTCTGAAATATAGCCAATGAACTGGCCTCGACCACCCTCTGTGGCAGAGAGTTCCAGAGATTCACCACTCTGTGTGTGAAAAAAGTTCTCCTCATCTCAGTTTTAAAGGATTTCCCCCTTATCCTTAAGCTGTGACCCCTTGTCCTGGACTTCCCCCAACATCGGGAGCAATCTTCCTGCAATCTGAAATAAAAATAGAAAAGGCTCATCAGTTGACAAGTGATAGGAGCAGAATTAGGCTGCTCGGCCCATCGTCCACATCTTCCTCATCTCCATGCTAAAGGTGCGTCCTTTAATTCTGAGGCTGCGCCCTCTGCTCCTCGACTCTCCCAATAGTGGAAACCTCCTCTCTGCATCCACTCAATCCAAGCCTGTCACTATTTGGTAAGCTTCAAGTAGGTCCCCCTCTAGCGAGTGCAGGCCCAGTCCCGTCAAACGCTCATCATATGGTAACCCAATCATTGTGGTGGCACAGTAATGCAGCTGGTAGAGTTGCTGCCTCACAGCGCCAGAGTCCCGGGTTCTATCCTGACCTCGGATGCTGCTTGTGTGGAGCGCGCACGTTCTCCCCGAGACCACATGGTTTCGGTTTACCATGCTATACCTTTTCAAGTCCAGAACAAGGGGTCACAGTTTAAGGATAAGGGGGAAATATTTTAGGACAGAGATGAGAAAAACATTTTTCACACAGAGAGTGGTGAATCTGTGGAACTGTCTGCCACAGAAGGTAGTTGAGGCCAGTTCATTGGCTATATTTAAGAGAGAGTTAGATGTGGCCCTTGTGGCTAAAGGTATCAGGGGGTATGGAGAGAAGGCAGGTACAGGATACTGAGTTGGATGATCAGCCATGATCATATTGAATGGTGGTGCAGGCTCGAAGGGCCGAATGGCCTACTCCTGCACCTATATTCTATGTTTCTATGTTTCTAACATTCAATCAAAATTCCCTGATGCTGCCTGACTTGCTGTGTAATTCCAGCTGGAATCAATTGCTGGAAGTTCAGAAGGATGAGGGGGGGGACCTCATTGAAACTTACCAAATAGTGAAAGGCCTGGATAGAATGGATGTGGAGAAGATGTTTCCACTAGTGGGAGAGTCTAGGACCGGAGGGCAAAGCCTCAGAATTAAAGGACATTCCTTTGGGAAGGAGATGAGGAGGAATTTCTTTAATCAGCACCTGTCGTGTGGATCGAACCTGTGTCTCAGTTGCTGTGAGTGCTGTCAGGCAGCAACTCTACCGCTGCGCCACTGTGCCACCCATTCTGGAGGTGCAGGCAACCATGGGAGTTTTTGTTTGTCAATCCTGTGGTCTTCATTCACTTGTCTCCCGATGCCCTTCGTTCTCTAGTTGCTACAGGAGCAAAGGACTAATCGCACCCCGGCCACTCCCTCTTCTCCCCTCTCCCATCGGGCAAGAGGTACAGAAGTGCGTAAACGCACACCTCCAGATTCAGGGACAGTTTCCTCCCGGCTGTTATCAGGCAACTGAACCATCCCACCAACAACCAGAGAGCAGTCCTGAACTACTATCTACCTCATTGGTGACCCTGAGACTAGCCTTGATCGGAGTTTGCTGGCTTTACCTTGCGCTAAACATTATTCCCTTATCATATATCTCGGCACTGTGAATGGCTCGATTGTAACCATGTACTGTCTTTCCGCTGACTGGTTAGCACGCAACAAAAGCTTTTCACTGCACCTCGGTACACGTGGCAATGAACTAATCTGAAACTGGAACTGAAAAGGCAGAAATTGCTGCATTCTCAAGGGACACGCGAGGCAGGAATTTTTTACTCGTCTTTCCAAAGCTGAGTTTGTGATACTGCCGCCGTGACTCGCGAGCAGGTGAATCCGTTGGGAATGCCGCAAGCACTGTGTGCCCCACTTCAGCTACTGAATATCAGCGCTGCTTCTTAATGGAGGCTCGGCAAATATTATAATAATAATGTGTTGTCATTGTTCATCAAGGTTTCATGAAACGAGGTGTCGGGTCTATTAAAGCTCAGTGCATTAGCAATGATCGCTTGTTGTAAACAAACGCTTGTTGCTTCCTACACTGTAGCTTGCTGTAGAGAGAGAGAGAGAGGGGGGGGGGGGGGGAGAGAGAGAGGGAGGGAGAGAGAGAGAGAGAGAGAGAGAGAGAGAGGGGGGGAGAGAGAGAGAGAGAGAGAGAGAGACAGACCTATCCATTCGCGGGTCCAGGCAGCGGGCAGTCGATGCCAGAGTCGGCTGCCTGTATTTTTTGTGGCGAGGAAGAGACCGTGTTCCACATTTATATGGAGTGTGAGAGGCTACTGCCCCTGTATCAATATCTGAAGGGGTTGTTCCTAAAGTTCTGGTTACATTTTAGTCCTACGATTCTTGTGTTTGGACACAAGGCAGGGTGTGGGGAGAGCCAAGTGGGAGGGTGGGACCTACCTGTCGGTCTACTCCTGGGCCTGGCCAAGATGGCCATACGTGGGTCCAGGCAGCAGGCGATGGATGGTCAGGCGAGAGTCGGCTGCTTGCCCCTCTTTCGGGCCTATGTCCGTGCACGTGTGTCCCTGGAGAGGGAACATGCGGTGCTCACGGGGACTTTGGAGGTATTCTGTGGGCGCTGGTCACCGCGTGGGGTTGAGAGTATTGTAAATAATGATTGTAATGTTGTACTATAATGACACGATATAATGTAAGTCCTTTATGTGTATGACTTGATCTGTTGTATGATTTGATGTGTTGAATAAAGTCTTTGAAAAAAAAAAAAAAAAAAAGTGAGGGGGAGAGAGAGAGAGAGAGAGAGAGAGACCTATCCATTCGCGGGTCCAGGCAGCGGGCAGTCGATGCCAGAGTCGGCTGCCTGCCGTTCTTCCAGGCGTACGCCCGTGCACGTGTGTCCCTGGAGGGGGAACACGCGGTGGCCACGGGGACACTGGAAGCCTCCCGTGGGCGCTGGTCACCGCGTGGGGGTTGAGAGTATTGTAAATAATGACTCTGAATGTGTTTTTGATGTGGTGTGTTTTGCGTTTTCTGCTGAATAAAGTCCTTGGAAAAAGAAATGTGGGTGTATGTATCTATATGTATACGGAGGGAGAGAGAGAGAGAGAGAATATGTGTATGTGTGTGTGTGTGTATGGCTCGAAGGGCCGAATGGCCTCCTGCACCTATTTTCTATGTTTCTATGAAACCGAAGCTCCTGGAGTAAACGCACGCAGGTCACGAGGAGAACGTATAAACGTGCAGACAGGAACCCGAAGCCAGGATCGAACCCGGATCTCCCTGATGCTGCAAGGCATAGACACATAGAAACATTGAAAATAGGTGCAGGAGGAGGCCATTCGGTCTTTCGAGCCATTCATTGTGATCATGGCTGATCGTCCCCTATCAATAACCCGTGCCTGCCTTCTCCCCATATCCCTTGATTCCATTAGCCCCTAGAGCTCTATCTAACTCACTCTTAAATCCATCCAGTGACTTGGCCTCCACTGCCCTCTGTGGCAGGGAATTCCACAAATTCACAACCCTCTGGGTGAAAATGAATTTTTCTCACCTCAGTCTTAAATGGCCTCCCCTTTATTCTAGTAATATTTATTCTAATAAGGCAGCGACAAAAGCTTTTCACTGTACCTCTGTACGCAGGGAAGATAAACTAAGCGCAACTCTACCGCTGCGCCACCGCGCCGCCCTTGAATCTCTAAAACGTAAATTGAAACTGAAGCTGTTCCTGATTCATACGTCGAAATGTCTGCAGGGAAATAATCTCACGGTGAGGATAACACAGGGTAATCAGAGATAAAAACTCAACCACACGAACATTCTCCAGTTAAATTTGCTCTCAATTGTCATAGCTGGCCTTTATAAATCAGAGCATTGAGTATAGAAGTTGGGATGTAATGTTAAAATTGTACAAGGCATTGGTGAGGCCAATTCTGGAGTATGGTGTACAATTTTGGTCGCCTAATTATAGGAAGGATGTCAACAAAATAGAGAGAGTACAGAGGAGATTTACAAGATTCAAGATTCAAGATTCAAGATTCAATTTAATTGTCATTTGGACCCCTTGAGGTCCAAACGAAATGCCGCTTCTGCAGCCATACATTACAAACAAATAGACCCAAGACACAACATAATTTACATAAACATCCATCACATCGCTGTGATGGAAGGCCAAAAAAACTTACTAGAATGTTGCCTGGGTTTCAGCAACTAAGTTACAGAGAAAGGTTGAACAAGTTAGGGCTTTATTCTTTGGAGCGCAGAAGGTTAAGGGGGGACTTGATAGAGGTCTTTAAAATGATGAGAGGGATAGGCAGAGTTGACGTGGATAAGCTTTTCCCACTGAGAGTAGGGAAGATTCAAACAAGGGAACATGACTTGAGAATTAAGGGACAGAAGTTTAGGGGTAACATGAGGGGGAACTTCTTTACTCAGAGAGTGGTGGCTGTGTGGAATGAGCTTCCAGTGAAGGTGGTGGAGGCAGGTTCGTTTTTATCATTTAAAAATAAATTGGATAGTTATATGGATGGGAAAGGAATGGAGGGTTATGGTCTGAGTGCAGGTATATGGGACTAGCGGAGAATACGTGTTCGGCACGGACTAGAAGGGTCGAGATGGCCTGTTTCCATGCTGTAATTGTTATATGGTTATTATATGTGGTTATTTCAAGCAGTTTTCGAAGCTTCTCCGCGTCACCCTGCTGGAGAGAATTACGCAGAGAGCCTCTTCTTCGTGAAACTCCTCTCCTTTTACTTTGAATAAAACATTAGCCGCTCTCCAGTCCTTGTACTGCTGGTAAATTAAATCAAAGGAACTTCATTATACAGAAGTCACAGAGTCACGAGTGTGTAGCACTTGGCGAGCTACAAGCATGCACTAGGATATTCACCTGCGGGCTATATTTATACATGAGAGCACTGAGAAATGACAGAGTTTTCATTCCGTGAACCTTCCTCATAGGCCAGTGTATGCCATTACCGCATCAGGAATCCGTAAAACCTGGAGCCATTACTTTGGACTTGGTTCCTGGGAAGCACGTTCTCTGATAGCTGGCAATAGACAATAGGTGCAGGAGTAGGCCATTCGGCCCTTCGAGCCAGCACCGCCATTCACTGTGATCATGGCTGATCATCCCACACTCAGTACCCCGTTCCTGTCTTTCCCCCCTATTCCCTTGACTCCGCTATCTTCAAGAGCTCTATCCAACTCTCTCTTGAAAGCATATAAAGAGAATTGGCCTCCACGGCCTTCTGAGGCAGAGAATTCCACAGAGTCATGATCCATGCTATATTATGGTCTCGACCCGAAACGTCACCCATTCCTTCTCTCCAGAGATGCTGTCTGTCCCGTTGAGTTACTCCAGCTTTTTGTGTCTATCTACATTTTCCTCAGTTTACACCCCAGCAGTATGAACATTGACCTCTCCAATTTCAGGTAGTCCCTGCTTTCTCCCTCCTTCCCCTCCCCTTCCCAGCTCTCCCACAGCCTACTGTCTCCGCCTTTGCCTTTCTTCTACCCAGGCCCCTCCCCACACCCCCACCTCCACATCAGTCTGAAGAAGGGTCTCGACCCGAAACATCACCTATTCCTTCGCTCCATAGATGCTGCCTCACCCGCTGAGTTTCTCCAGCATTTTTGTCTACCGTACATTTTCCTCACCATTGTCTGCTTTGATCCGTAATTTTCACACCTTACCCTTCCATATCTCTAGACTCTCTTCTCCCCTTTACTTTAGTTTGTTGCCACGTGTACCGAGGTACGGTGAAAAGCTTTTGTTGTGCGCTAACCAGTCAGCGGAAAGACAATGCGTGATTACAATCGAGCCGTCCACAGTGCACAGACATGTGAAAGGGAATAACATCTAGCACAAGGTAAAGCTAGTAAAGTCCGATCAAAGATAGTCCGAAGGTCTTCAATTAATAACTCAGAGAGTGGTGGGCCAAACGCAGGCAGGTGGGACTAGTTTAGGTAGGAGATGGACCCTTCTTCAGACCGAGAGTCAGTGGAGAGGGAGACACAGAGATAAGGAAGGGGAAGGTGTGAAAACGAGACATCAAAAGAGATGAGGAGGAACATGTAAGGAAGAACATGTAGAAGGTGACAACAAAGAAACAGAGATACGTGTATTTAAGGGGAATTGCAGATGCTGAGAATCGAAGGTGACACCAAAAAAGCAAAACAGAGCAGCATCTAAGCGAAGGAAATAGGCAACGTTTCGGGCCGAAACGTTGCCTATTTCCTTCGCTCCATAGATGCTGCTGCACCCGCTGAGATTCTCCAGCTTTTTTGTGAAACCAGAGATAAAATGTAACCAGGAGGACAGTCAGACTGGTGGGAGAACTGGGAAGGGGGGATGGAGAGAGGGGGAAAGCAAGAGCTACCTGAAGTTAGAGAAGTCAATGTTCAAGGAATGGGTGATGGTTGTCTATTTTCCGTCTCTCCATAATATATTTTGTGTTAACTTTAAAAACTGGTATTAAATGGCATGTTTTGACGCAGAGCAAAATAATTAAATAACTTGAATTCAGGCAACTGAACCATCCTACCACAACCAGAGAGAAGTTCTGAACTACTGTCTACCTCATGGGTGACCCTCGGGCTATCCTTCTTCACACATCAGTCTGAAGAAGGGTCTCGACCCGAAATGTCCCCTTCGCTCCAAAGATGCTGTCTCACCCGCTGAGTTTCTCCAGCATTTTTGTCTACCTTTGATTTTTCCAGCATCTGCAGTTTCTCCTTAAACACATAGGCTATTCTTGATCGGACTTTAGTGGCTTTACCTTGCACTAAACATTATTCCCTTATCATGTATCCATATACCTGTACTGCAAGCAGCTCGATTGTAATCATGTATTGTATTTCCGCTGACTGGTTTGCACGCTACAAGAGCTTTTCACTGTAGCTCGGTACACGTGACAATAAACCAAACTGAACTGAAATTGAATTGAAGGTAGACACAAAATGCCGGAGCAACCCAGCAGGGACAGGCAGCATCTCTGGGGAAAAGGAATAGGTGCTGTTTCGGGTCGAGACCCTTCTTCAGACTGAGAGTCAGAGGGATACATACAGCATGGAAACAGGCCCTTCAGCCCATCATGTCCATGTTGACCATCGATCGCACTAGTTCTAAGTTATCCCACGTCTGCATCCGCTTGTGGTGATACACCAAAGCCAATCACAGCAACCTACAAACCTGCACGTCTCTGGGAGGTGAGAGGAAACCGGAGCACCGCAAGGAAACAGGCCCTTCGGCCCTCTGAGTCCATGCTGGCCATCGATCATCTGTTCACACTATTTCTATATTATAGACAATAGACAATAGGCAATAGGTGCAGGAGTAGGCCATTTGGCCCTTCGAGCCATTCACTGTGAACATGGCTGATCATCCACAGTCAGTACCCCGTTCCGGCCTTCTCCCCCATATCCCCTGACTCCATTATCTTAAAGAGCCCTATCTAGCTCCCTTTTGAAAGCATCCAGAGAATTGGCCTCCACCGCCCTCTGAGACAGAGAATTCCACAGACTCACAACCCTGTCTTTTATCCCACCTCATCCACTCCCTACGTCCTGGAGGCAATTTACAGAGTGCTAATTCACCAGCTAATCCACATGCCATTCAATATGATCATGGCTGATCATCCCCAATCAGTACCCCGTTCCTGCCTTCTCCCCATATCCCCTGACTCCCCTGCCTTCTCTCCATACCCCAGGGTAACAGGATACTGAGTTGGATGATCAGCCATGATTATATTGAATGGCGGTGCAGGCTCGAAGGGCCAAATGGCCTACTCCTGCGCCTATTTTCTATGTTTCTATGACTCCGCTATCTTTCCGATATCTTTAAGGATAGGACAGGCTTGGAGGGAAATGGGTCAAATGCTGGCAGGTGGGACTAGTGTAGATGGGGCATGTTGGCCGGTGTGGGCAAGTTGGGCCGAAGGGCTTGTTTCCCCCGCTGCATCACTCTATGACTCTATCAAGAACAAGGAGAACTTGGCATACGTCCAACTCCATTGCCTTCCTAATAACTCTGCTCATCTGAAAGTCGCTAAGCTCTGGGAAAGAGCTTCCCCATGGAGTTTGCCTCATTTGACTCGCTTGTTATTGTAATCTGGACTCTGCCCAGCCAGTAGATCCTTGTATTAAGGGATTGCTGCGTGAATGTAGAACTGACAGTGATAAATTCTGCTGCTCCGGCTTTTCGCAAGCTCACCCCAGAGGTGTGACTCTTTGAGCCTAGTTTGACAATTGATGACAAGAGATTGTGTTGAGCGCTGGGCCCAACGCTGCTGCGGTGGTGAATTATTTTTAAAAGCCATTCAAAGGTACCAAAAGTTTAAAAAAATTGGCGTAACAAAGGAAGATGTTGCCAACACGACCTTGCTCAGAAGCAGGTAGAGAAAGAGAGAGGGAGAGAGAGAGAGGGAAGGAGAAATTAAAGATATGATACCGTGCATGGTTTATTTTTATTCATAGGTGGGACAGGGCACCTCTGATGAAGCTTGATTGTACCACCTGCCGCTCAATGCCCTTCAGTAGTTTAGTTTGTGTTTAGCTTAGAGATACAGCGCAGAAACAGGCCCTTCAGCCCACCAGGTCCGTGCCGACCAGCGATCCCCGCACACTAACACTATCCAACATACACTTGGGACAATTTTACACCTACACCAAGCCAACTGACCTACAAACCTGCACGTCTTTGGAGCGTGGGAGGATACCGGTGACCTCGGAGAAAACCCACGCGTGTCACGGGGAGAACGTACAGACAGCGCCCGTAGGCGGGATCGAACCCGGGTGACCGGCGCTGTAAGGCAGCAACTCTACCGCTGCGCCACCGTGCCGCACTATGAGACGACAGGTGTCAGAGGTTATGGGGAGAAGGCAGGAGAATGGGGTTAGGAGGGGGAGATAGATCAGCCATGATTCAAGTTGAAGTTCAAGTCACATTTATTGCCACATGCACCAATTAAAGTACAGTGGAGTTTGATTGACCATGCGCCCACACCATCAAAAAGAGCACAATACACGATAGAATACAACATGAACATCCGCCACAGTGGAATCAACACTCTTCACTGTGATGGAAGACAATAATGTTCAGTCAGTCCTCCTCCTTAGTTCATCCGTGGTCGGGGGCCATGAATCCTCCGCAGTCGCCGCTACGGACTGCCCGGATGTACAGGCCCTCTCGTCGGGATGATCCAAACTCCGATGTCGGGGCATAGAAACATAGAAATTAGGTGCAGGAGTAGGCCATTCGGCCCTCGAGCCTGCACCGCCATTCAATATGATCATGGCTGATCATCCAACTCAGCGAACCCTCGCCTTCTCTCCATACCCCCTGATCCCCTTAGCCACAAGGGCCACATCTAACTCCCTCTTAAATATAGCCAATGAACTGGCCTCAACTACCCTCTGTGGCAGAGAGTTCCAGAGATTCACCACTCTCTGCGTGAAAAAAAGATCTTCTCATCACGATTTTAAAGGATTTCTCCCTTATCCTTAAGCTGTGACCCCTTGTCCTGGACTTCCCTAACATCGGTAACAATCTTCCTGCATCTAGCCTGTCCAACCCCTTAAGAATTTTGTAAGTTTCTATAAGATGCCCTCTCAATCTTCTAAATTCTAGAGAGTATAAACCAAGTCTATCCAGTCTTTCTTCATAAGACAGTCCTGACATCCCAGGAATCAGTCTGGTGAACTGTCTCTGCACTCCCTCTATGGCAATAATGTCCTTCCTCAGGCCGCAGGCCGGCGGTCGGAGCTCTTCTCTGGAGATCCCCGACTAGGGATACCAGACTCCGGATGGTAGGCCCACGCCATGCCCGCGGCTAGAAGCTCCGCAGACCACAGCCCCAAGAACCAGGCCAGCGATCGGAGCACGCCTCTCTGGCGACCCCCCGGCAAGGGTTCGCCCGGCTCCGCGATGGAAAAGTCCACGCTGCGCCCGCTGCTGAAGCTCTCGGGCCCGACTCTGGGACAGGCCGTTCCAATCCAAGCTGTTAGGCCGCGAGGGAAGGCGGAGAAGCGACAAGGAAAAAGTTGCCTCTCCGTCGAGGAAGCGACTGAAAAACAATTTCCCCTTTTATCCCCCATCACCCCCCCCCCCCCCACACAAGAAACACCGAGAGACACCCAAAATAACACACTTGGACACACTAAAAAAAAAAGTTGGAATAACTAACACGCTGCTGGCAGGGCAGCCGACTCACAGCGCCCCCAACCAACCAATTGAATGGCTGAGTAGACTTGATGGGCCAAATGGCCCAATTGTATGTACTCCTATTCATTATGACCTTATGACCTTCTGGGGAAGGTGTTGCTAAAGCCTTGTTGCAGACTGAATTCCAGGATCTGGACCCAGCGATGATGTGAAGATGGTGTCGGACGTCTAAGTCGGCATGGTTTGCCACTTGAGGGGGTGCATTCGGGCAAGTGGTGATGTTCCAATGTCTCTATTACTCTTGGCCGACTCGGTGAGAGCAATCATGAGATGAATAGATTGTCCAGAATCTTTTGCCCAGAGTAAGGGAATCGAGAACAAGAGGATACTAGTTTAAGGTGAATGGGAAAAGATTTAATAGGAATCAGAGGGGCAAGGTTTTCACACAAAGCGCCAGACACCCAGGTTTGCTCCCGACTACGGGTGCTGTCCGTACGGAGTTTGCACGTTCTCCCCGTGACCTGCGTGGGTTTTCTCCGGGTGCTCCGGTTTCCTCCCACACTCCAAAGTCGTACAGGTTTGTAGGTTAATTGGCTTTGGTATATTGTAAATTGTCCCGAGAGTGTGTGTAGGCTAGTGTTAGTGTGCAATGATCGCGGGTCAGCATGGACATCGTCGGGCCGAAGGGCCTGTTTTCGCGCTCATTCACGAAACTAAGAAAAAAATGTGGACGGGATTAATTTACTGCTATCTTGGCGTCATGTTCACCTTGGACATCTTGGGTCAAAGGGGCCTGTTCTTGTCTTGCAAGGGTCTCGACCCCAAACGTCACCTATCCTTGTTCTCCAGAGATGTTGCTTGACCCGCTGTGTGACTCCGGCACGATGTGTCCTTTTTTGTACCATGTTCTGAGTGCAGGATTTATACCAGTGTACATATTACAGGGAACAACATTGTACTTCTCCTCACCGACTTCCTGGCAAAATCACATGGGCCCGTGGTACAATGTCAGAAGGGGAAATCATACATTATCCGCCTTTATGCAAAAGAATGAATTAATTTAAATAATTGTCATAATGCATCCTTTCCTTTTTGCAACAAAGTCAGAGTTTGCCAAATTAGTGTCGCCTTTATTCTGTCCTGCATTATTCTTATATTCCCAGTGGTCCTTGATGCTTCGGAGGGAAGGGATGGGTTAGGACGGAGCAAGTTAGCAAAGCGCAGTTGTTGTTAATAGTTGGCACAGGGAGAAACACGGGAACAGGACCACTATTTGTTTAGTTTAGTTTAGTTTAGTTTAAAGATGCAGTGTGAGACGCAGCGGATCCGCTTTGACCAGCGATTCCCGCACATTAACACTGTCTAGTAACACTAGTAACAATTTTGCATTTACACCAAGCCAATTAACGTACAGACCTATACGTCACAAGGTCACACGTGATAGGAGCAGAATTAGGCCATTCGGCCCATCAAGTCTACTATGCCATTTTATCATGGCTGATCTATCTCTCCCTCCTAACCCCACTCTCCTGCCTTCTCCCCATAACCCCTGACACCCGGACTAATCAAGAATCTATCTATCTCTGCCTTAAAAATATCCATTGAAATATCCACGTCTTTGGAGTGTGGATGGGAACCGATGATACGGAGATACATAGACAATAGGTGCAAGAGTAGGCCATTCGGCCCTTCGAGCCAGCACCTCCATTCAATGTGTTCATGGCTGATCACCCACAATCAGTACCCCGTTCCTGCCTTCTCCCCATATCCCCTGACTACGCTATTTTTAAGAGCCCTATCTAGCTCTCTCTTGAAAGCATCCAGAGGAGCTGCCTCCACCGCCCTCTGAGGCAGAGAATTCCACACTCGCAACTACGTGAGAAAAAATGTTTCCTCGTCTCCGTTCTAAAATGGCTTTCTCCTTATTCTTAAACTGTGGCCCCAGGTTCTGGACTCCCCCAACATCGGGAACATGTTTCCTGCCCCTAGTGTGTCCAAACCCTTAATAATCTTATGTTTCATATAGGTCACAAGAAATAGGAGTAGATTTAGGCCATTCGGCCCATCAACATTGGTGACGATTCGGGTGAAGAAGGGTCTCGACCAGAAACATCACTCATTCCTTCTTTCCCAGAGATGCCGCCTGCCCCGCTGAGTTACTCCAGCGTTTTGCGTCCATTTCTACGTATCATCTTCCAGGCCAGACAGCATAATCAAGGACCAGTCTCATCCCGGTCACCCCCTCTTCTCCCCTCTCCCTTCGGGCAACAGGTACAGAAGCGTGAAAAGGCACACCTCCAGATTCAGGGACAGTTTCTTCCCAGCTGTTATCAGGCAACTGAACCATCCCACCAGCAACTCGACCATCCCACCGTTTGGGGCTGGAGGAGCAACTCGATTGCTGGGTGCGGGTAGGGCAGAAGATATCCTGGATAGGTTGCTCCTGGGCCGGGTCAAGCTGGCCATCTGTGAGTCACGGCCCCAGGCCGAAGATGGCCTTGCTCGTTCCGGCTGCCTGCCCCGTTACCGGGGTTACGTCCGGGCCCGGGTGGTGTTAGAGTGGGACGACACGCTGCCCACGGGCACCCTGGGAGATTTCTGGGGCCCGCTGGGCACCGCGGGGTGTGGAATACATCCTTGACAAGGATTGTAACTTAGTTGCATTATAGTTTATTTTGTATATTTGTTTGTCTTGTATTATGATGGTGGGTCCTGTTTGTTTTATTGTATTTCAAATATTATTTTTAATAATTTAATTAATTTTTTGATTAAATAAAAAATTAAATTAAAAAAAACTAGATTGCTTCATTGGAAAAATTTGAACAATCTTTAATCAAACTTTATCCAATAAACTCCAATTAAGGACAATTCAATGGTCTCCAATGAGGTAGATGGGAGGTCAGGACTGCTCTCTAGTTGATGAGAGGGCCACTTACCTCGTTGTTCTACCTTTTATAGCCTTTATCTGTACATTGTGGATGGCTAAAGTGTAAGCATGTATAACGTTTTCTCTGACTGGATAGGACACAAACAAAAGACTGTCATATGCTGAGAGAATGGAGCAGCTGGGCATGTACACTCTGGAGTTTAGAAGGATGAGAGGAGATCTCATTGAAACATATAAGATTGTTAAGGGCTTGGACATGCAAGAGGCAGGAAACATGTTCCCAATGTTGGGGGAGTCCAGAACCAGGGGCCACAGTTTAAGAATAAGGAGTAAGCCATTTAGAACGGAGACGAGGAAACACTTTTTCACACAGAGAGTGGCGAGTCTGTGGAATTCGCTGCCTCAGAGGGCGGTGGAGGCAGGTTCTCTGGGTGCTTTCAAGAGAGAGATAGCTAGGGCTCTTAAAGATAGCGGAGTCAGGGGATATGGGGAGAAGGCAGGAACGGGGCACTGATTGGGGATGATCAGCCACGATCACATTGAATGGCGGTGCTGGCTCGAAGGGCCAAATGGCCTACTCCTGCGTCTATTGTCTATCGTCTAAAAGAATTTCACTGTGCCTCAGTATGTGCGAAAATAATAATAAACTTCACGGTGGCGCAGCGGTAGAGTTACTGCCTTATAGCGCTGGAGACTTGGGTTCAATCCCGACTACGGGCGCTGTCTGTACGGAGTTTGTACGTTCACCCCGTGACCAGCGTGGGTTTTCCCCGTGACCTCCGGTTTCCTCCCACAATCCAAAGACGTACAGGTTTGCAGGTTTGGCTCGGTGTAAATGTAAATTGTGTCTTCTTCTTCTTGTTGTGTATGATTCAGCCTAAAGTTGTAGGTCGACTTGCTCTACTTGATCTAATTGTTCGTGCACGTCGGGTTGATTGCATTAGTCGAAAGAAGGTGGACCACGTGAAGGTTGCAATCTCCCACCCTGTCCCTTGTGTGTGTGTGTGTGTGCGTGTGTGTAGGATGGTGTTAATGGTGCGTGGATCGCTGGCCGGCGCGGACCCGGTGGGCGGCAGGGCCTCTTTCCGCGCTGTACTTCTAAGAAAAAGATTGTGAGCGATATTCCCGTGCAACCAGGAGACCAGGAGAGTAATGTAAAACAAATGTCCCAGGTGGGCGTAGGATAGTGTTATAAAAAAAGGTTTCTCTAAATTAAACTAAACTAATCTAAACTCAACCCAAATTAAACGTGTAGGCAGAGGAGATTAGTTAACCTTGGCATCATGGGCGGCATGGACATAGTGGGCCGAAGGGCCAGCTCCTGTGCTGTACTGTAACATGTTCTGAGTGCAGGATTTATACCAGTGCCCATCTTACAGGGAACAACATTGTACCTCTCCTCAACGACTTCCTGGCAAAATCACATGGGCCCGTGGTACAATGTCAGAAGGGAAATCATACATTATCCGCCTTTATGCAAAAGAATGAATTAATTTAAATAATTGTCATAATGTATCCTTTCCTTTTGCAACAGTCAGAGTTTGCCAAATTAGTGTCGCCTTTATTCTGTCCTGCATTATTCTTGTATTCCCAGCGGCCCTTGATGTTTCTGAGGGAAGGGATGGGTTAGGGAGGTCACGGTGGCGCAGCGGTAGAGTCCCGGGTTCGAACCCGACTACGGGTGCTGTCTGTACGGAGTTTGCACGTTCTCCCCGTGACCTGCGTAGGTTTTCTCCGAGATCTTCGGTTTCCCCCCACGCTCCAAAGACGTACAGGCTGGTTGGTTAATTGGCTTGGTAAATGTAAAAAAATTGTCCCTGTTGGGTGTTGGATAGTGTTAGTGTGCGGGGATCGCTGGTCGACGCGGACCTGGTGGGCCGAAGGGCCTGTTTCCGCGCAGTGTCTCTAAGGACGGAGCAAGTCACCAAAGCACAGTTGCGTCTGAAGATAAGAAAAGCTGGAGTAACTCAGCGGGACAGGCGGCATCTCTGGTGAGAAGGAATGGGTGACGTTTCGGGTTGAGACCCTGACCCAACCCGAAACGTCACCCGCTCCCTCTCTCCAGAGTTGCTGCTGCCTGTCCCGCTGAGTTACTCCAGCTTTTCGTGCCTATCTTTGGTTTAAACCAGCATCTGCAGTACCTTCCTGTAGCTATGAGGAGGCATGGGCAGAAACACGGGAAGAAGACCACTATATGGTGTTGTGGCCAAAACTCATCAACGCTCGGAGATGTTGCCAGGACATTAAGTTGTGGGAGTCAGTAGGCTAGTACTATAGACAATAGACAATAGACAATAGGTCCTGTTGTACTTCTCCTTTTCCCAACTTGACGCCATTTAAATAGTAATCTGCCGCCCTGTTTTTGCTACCAAAGTGGATAACCTCACATTAAACTTCATCTGCCATGCATCTGCCCACTCCCCCAACCTGTCCAAGTTACCCTGCATTCTCATACTAGAGGCTGGTTGCTAGTCCATCTCCTGAGAGCAGGACACCCAGGAGAGGAAGAGGCAGATATTGAGAGCATGACGGTGGAAATTGGCAGCGAAAGTATTGAAATCGTCGAGTACTTCTTCAGGCACATATCATCGATGTAGCAAAAACAGGAAGGCAGATTACTATCCAAATGGTGTCAAGTTGGGGAAAGGGGAAGTACAACGGGATCTGGGGTTCCTTGTTCATCAGTCAATGAAAGTAAGCGTGCAGGTACAGCAGGCAGTGAGGAAAGCGAATGGCATGTTGGACTTTATAACAAGAGGAGTTGAGTATAGGAGCAAAGAGGTCCTTCTGCAGTTGTACAGAGCCCTTATGAGACCACACCTGGAGTATTATGTGCAGTTTTGGTCCCCTAATCTGAGGAAGGATATTCTTGATATAGAGGGAGTGCAGTGAAGGTTTACAAGGTTAATTCCCGGGATAGCGGGCCTGTCATATGCTGAGAGAATGGAGCAGCTGGGCTTGTACACTCTGGAGTTTCGGAGGATGAGAGGGAATCGTATTGAAACATAAGATTATTAAGGGTTTGTACACGCTAGAGGCAGGAAACATGTTCTCGACGTTAGGCAAGTCCAGAACCAGGGGCCACAGTTTATGGATAAGGGGTAAGCCATTTTGAACGCAGACGAGGAAACACTTTTTCTCACAGAGAGTGGTGAGTGTGTGGAATTCTCTGCCTCAGAGGGCGGTGGAGGCCGGTTCTCTGGATACTTTCAAGAGGGAGCTAGATAGGGCTCTTAAAGATGGCAGAGTCAGGGGCTATGGGGAGAAGGCAGGAACAGGGTATTGATTGTGGATGATCACATTGAATGGCAGTGCTGGTTCGAAGGGCCGAATGGCCTACTCCAACACCTATAGTCTATTATCTATTGTCTATTGTCTATCCCTAATTGTCATACTCAAGGCCGTTTCATAGTCCACCAAACATAGGAACAAAATGCTGGAGTAACTCAGCGGGACAGGCAGCATCTCTGGAGAGAAGGAATGGGTGATGTTTCAGGTCGAGACAATCTCATCCACCCTCCAACCCCATTCTACCTACTGTATATCTGGTTGTGTGTTTCACTCCTATTTGACGCTCCCTTTATCTCCTTTGCAACTCCCGCCTTTCTCACTCACTGTAACCATGTGCCGAGCAAGACCCTCGTCACCTGTATCCACCTGTCACTCTCCAGGTTTTGTCTGTCCCCCACACAGACAGCGCCCGTAGTCAGGTTCGAACCCGGGTCTCCGGCGCTGTAAGGTTGCGTCTCTACCACTGCGCCTCCGTGCTGCCCTTGATACCATTCTGGGTAAAAAACACCCTGATTTGGATTGCTGGGATTGTACTGCTGGGACAAGGGGGGGAGGGTGGGGGGCAGCACGGACTTAACGGGCTGAATGGCCTTCTTTTGCTGTATAACAATAAAATGAACCATACATAGAAACATAGAAACATAGAAAATAGGTGCAGGAGTAGGCCATTCGGCCCTTCGAGCCTGCACCGCCATTCGATATGATCATGGCTGATCATCCAACTCAGTATCCCGTACCTGCCTTCCCTCCATACCCCCTGATCCCCTTTAGCCACAAGGGCCACATCTGGTGAACCTGTGGAATTCTCTGCCACAGAAGGTAGTTGAGGCCAGTTCATTGGCTATATTTAAGAGGGAGTTAGATGTGGCCCTTGTGGCTAAAGGGATCAGGGGGTATGGAGAGAAGGCAGGTACAGGATACTGAGTTGGATGATCAGCCATGATCATATTGAATGGCGGTGCAGGCTCGAAGGGCCGAATGGCCTACTCCTGCACCTATGTTCTATGTTTCTATCTAACTCCCTCTTAAATATAGCCAATGAACTGGCCTCAACTACCTTCTGTGGCAGAGAATTCCACAGATTCACCACTCTCTGTGTAAAAAAATGATTTTCTCATCTCGGTCCTAAAAGACTTCCCTCTTATCCTTAAACTGTGACCCCTTGTTCTGGACTTCCCCAACATCGGGAACAATCTTCATATGTGTGATACTATGCTGTTGGTCTGGTGTGCCCGACACCTCACAGACTCACCTGATGAATTGCTTGTTTAGTGCAGAATATTGAATAAATTGGTGGCGAATCTATGATCAACAAAACCCTGCTTGCTGTTCAGTCTATCACGCTGACAAGTTGATGAATGTGAACCTTTTTCACCCGCTTTACTTAATCGGTCATTCGTTCAAAATGGCTTCCAGGGAAACAACACAGCCATGATAAAGTGACAGGCCTTAATTTGTTAAAATATGCAAAGCTCGCCCAATTATGCATGTAGCGCTCGTAGCTCTCGTGATCGGGTCTAATGCAGCCATTAAATTCTTTTAATCACCTCCCGCGAAAGATCACAGGAAAATAATGGTCGCTTTGTTATTCATTCGTTCCGTGCCGATCGTCAAGGCTTGTGCTCCTTTGCAAAGTCTTGCAAAGGATTGTCACCAGGGATGTTTCTGCCCTGCGGGTGGGTGGGAGGGGGGGGCGCACAGAGAGGGCCACTGGAGGTTCGTCCACGCTGCATCTGCACCCTATATATAGCTCCCCCTCAAGGCAAAACTCACCATCCTTTTTTCCCCTGTGGTGGCATCAGTTGCGTCTCTCCGAGCTCAAAGCTCAGCGGCTGACTTGCATTTCTTTCCGCAGCTCGGGGACCCCGCAAGGAACTCGTTTCCAAGTTCGGCAGCACTTTTTAAACTTTTCCCCCTTCGGCTTGGTCCGAGGTAAAGTGAAAAGCTAAAGATGGCCACTTTAAAAAGCTGGAGAAAACCCTGGTTACCAAAAAATGCTGGTGTATATAATCATGAGAGGAATAGATCGGGTAGATGCACAGAGTCTCTTGGCCAGAGTAGGTGAATCGAGGACCAGAGGACATACGTGAAGGTTTAAGGTGAAGGAGATTTAATAGGAATCTGAGGGGTGACTTTTACACACAAAGGGTGGTGGGTGTATGTAACGAGCTGCCAGAGGAGGTAATTGAGGCTGGGCCTATTCCAATGTTTAAGAAACAGTTAGACAGGTACATGGATTAGGACAGGTTTGGAGGGATATGGACCAAGCGCAGGCAGATGGGACTAGTGTAGCTGGGGCATGTTGACCGGTGTGGGCAAGTTGGGCCAAAGGGCCTGCTTCCATGCTGTATCACTCCATGAATCTATTACTCAGCGAGACAGGCAGCATCTGGGGAGGGAATGTTAATGAGTGAGGTTGAGAGACCCTTGTTCAGACGTTTCTCAACCCGAAACGTCACCCATTACCCTTCTCTCCAGAGATGCAGCCTGTCCCGCTGAGTTACTCCAGCTTTTTGTGTCTTTCTTCCGTCATCTGCCAGTATTTGCAGTTCCTTCATAAACATGCAGTGAATTGCTGTTTGTCACATGGTACGGTATCCAGCCAGCACCAAGCAAGGCACGATGGCACAGCGGTAGAGTTGTTGCCTTACAGCGCCAGACACCCGGGTTTGAACCCGACTACGGGTGCTGTCTGTACGGAGTTTGCATGTTCTCCCCGTGACCGGCATGGATTTTCTCTGAGATTTTTAGTTTCCTCACACACTCCAAAGACGTACAGGTTAGTAGGTCAATTGGTTGGGTCTAAATGTAAATTGCCCCTAGTGTGGGTAGGATAGTGTTAGTGTGTGGGGATCGCTGGGAGGGGCGGACTCGATGGGCCGAAGGGCCTGCTTTGCGCTTTATTCTAAACTAAACTGAAAAAGACTATACATGATTACAATCGATCCATTTACAGTGTATAAATGCTTGATAAGGAAATAACATTTAGTGCAAGGTAAAGCCAGCAAAGTCCGATCAAGGATAGTCTGAGGGTCACCAATGAGGTAGATAGTAGTTCAGGACTGCTCTCTGGTTGTGGTAGGATGATTCAGTTGCCTGATAACAGCTGGGAAGAAACTGTCCCTGAATCTGGAGGTCACGTATCCTTTTCCTCCAGAGATGCTGCCTGACACGTTGAGTTACTCCAGCACTTTGTGTCCAGCTGCCTTCCATTGACTCCATCTCCACTTCACATTGCATCGGCAAGGCCAGCAGTATAGTCAAGGAACAGGCCGATGGGAGAGGGGGAGAAGAGGGAATGGCCGGGGTACGGACTGGTCCTTGACTGTGCTGCTGGCCTTGCCGAGGCAGCGTGAGGTGTAGATGGAGTCAATGGAAGGGAGGTTGGTTTGTGCGATGGTCTGGGCTGCGTCTACGATTCGCTGCAATTTCTCGCGGTCTTGGACGGAGCTGTTCCCAAACCGTGCTGTGATGCTTCCCGATAAAATGCCTCCCAACTCAGTTCATAAGTTCTTAACGATCAGCCATGACTGAATGGCGGAGTAGACTTGTGTAGGAAGGAAGTGCAGATGCCGCTTTAAACCGAATATTGCCACGGTGCGCTGGAGTATCTCAGCGGGTCAGGCAGCATCTCCGGAGAGAAGGAGTGGGTAACGTTTCGGATCGAGCAGAAACGTCACCCATTCCTTCTCTCCAGAGATGCTGCCTGTCCCGCTGAGCTACTCCGACTCTTTGTGTCTGTCGCTGGAGTAGACTTGATGGGGCAAATGGCCTAATTCTGCTCCCAGAACATAACTTGCGTGTCAAATTGCTTGGGAACTGTGCGTTCCTGCTAACAGAGTGAGGAGGAGTTCAGAGCTCCGTGAAATCGGGCAGCAATGTGTGACACAGACACACCATGGCATATTTTAAAGCTGCAGGTGCATGTTCTCACGTTTGCGGAGCAGGCTGACGTATTCTCAACGCGGTTGGCAGGTTTTTATTAAGTGCGTGGGGTGTGTTGGTTTAGCTCGCCTCGGGCGCTGTGCAGGGGAACAAGACCTAGCAGCCTTCCCCCTTACAAACAAACAAACCTGGTGAAACGCTCTCACAGACGTCTGATGCTCATAGCTGCACAAATACTTGTCTCGTGTTATGCTCTTTATAGTTTTAGTTTTGGAGATACAGCCTGGAAACGGGAGCGAGTCCAGGCCACCCAGCCATCCCCGCACACGAGGGGCAATTTACTGGGCGCGGTAACCAGAGATCGCGGAGAAAACCCACGCAGGTTAAGGGGAGAACATACAAACTCCCTGCAGACAGCGACCATAGTCAGGTTGGTACCCAGAGCCCTGGCTGTGTGAGGCGGCAACTCTACAGCTAACTGTACCGCTGCGCCATCGTGCTGCCCCTAACGTTAGCGACTCTGCCGGGACTCGAACCAGGAGCCTTTGAATGTCTTCTACCCACAACTAGTCCATTGTGGCACGGGGAAATCAAATGATCATAAGATCATAAGTGATAGTAGAAGAATGAGGCCAATCCGTCCATCAAGTCTACTCCGCCATTCAATCATGGCTGATCTAGAAACATAGAAACATAGAAATTAGGCGCAGGAGTAGGCCATTCGGCCCTTCGAGCCTGCACCGCCATTCAATATGATCCAACTCAGTATCCTGTACCTGCCTTCTCTCCATTCCCCCTGATCCCTTTAGCCACAAGAGCCACATCTAACTCCCTCTTAAATATAGCCAATGAACTGGCCTCAACTACCTTCTGTAGCAGAGAGTTCCAGAGATTCACCACTCTCTGTGGGAAAAATGTTTTTCTCATCTCGGTCCTAAAGGATTTCCCCTTTATCCTTAAACTGTGACCCCTTGTCCTGGACTTCCCCAACATCGGGAACAATCTTCCTGCATCTAGCCTGTCCAACCCCTTAAGAATTTTGTAAGTTTCTATAAGATCCCCCCTCAATCCTCCAAATTCTAGCGAGTACAAGTCGAGTCTCTCCAGTATTTCTTCATATGAAAGTCCTGACATCCCAGGAATCAGTCTGGTGAACCTTCTCTGTGGCAAGAATGTCTTTCCTCAGATTTGGAGAACAAAACTGTACGCAATACTCCAGGTGTGGTCTCACCAAGACCCTGTACAACTGCAGTAGAACCTCCCTGCTCCTATACTCAAATCCTTTTGCAATGAATGCTAACATACCATTCGCTTTCTTTACTGCCTGCTGCACCTGCATGCCTACCTTCAATGACTGGTGTACCATGACACCCGGGTCTCGTTGCATCTCCCCTTTTCCTAATCGGCCACCATTTAGATAATAGTCTACTTTTCTGTTTTTGCCACCAAAGTGGATAACCTCACATTTATCCACATTATACTGCACCTGCCATGAATTTGCCCACACACCCAGCCTATCCAAGTCACCTTGCAGCCTCCTAGCATCCTCCTCACAGCTAACACTGCCCCCCAGCTTCGTGTCATCCGCAAACTTGGAGATATTGCATTCAATTCCCTCGCCCAAATCATTAATATATATTGTAAATAGCTGGTGTCCCAGAACTGAGCCTTGCGGTACCCCACTAGTCACTGCCTGCCATTGTGAAAAGGACCCGTTTACTCCTACTCCTTGCTTCCTGTCAGCCAGCCAGTTCTCTATCCACATCAATACTGAACCCCCAATATCGTGTGCTTTAAGTTTGTATACTAATCTCTTATGTGGGACCTTGTCGAAAGCCTTCTGAAAGTCCAGATATAACACATCCACTGGTTCTCCCTTATCCACTCTACTAGTTACATCCTCGAAAAATTCTATAAGATTTGTCAGACATGATTTACCTTTCGTAAATCCATGCTGACTTTGTCCAATGAATTCACCACTTTCCAAATGTGCTGCTATCCCATCTTTAATAACTGACTCTAATAGTTTCCCCACTACCGATGTTAGACTAACTGGTCTGTAATTCCCCGCTTTCTCTCTCCTTCCCTTTTTAAAAAATGGGGTTACATTAGCTACCCTCCAATCCTCAGGAACTACTCCAGAATCTAAAGAGTTTTGAAAAATTATCACTAATGCATCCACTATTTCTGGGGCTACTTCCTTAAGTACTCTGGGATGCAACCTATCTGGCCCTGGGGATTTATCGGCCTTTAATCCATTCAATTTACCTAACACCACTTCCCAGCTAACCTGGATTTCACTCAGTTCCTCCATCTCATTTGACCCGCGGTCCCCTGCTATTTCAGGCAGATTATTTATGTCTTCCTTAGTGAAGACGGAACCAAAGTAGTTATTCAATTGGTCTGCCATGTCCTTGTTCCCCATGAGCAATTCACCTGTTTCTGACTGCAAGGGACCTACATTTGTTTTAACTAATCTCTTTCTCTTCACATATCTATAAAAACTTTTGCTGTCAGTTTTTATGTTCCCTGCCAGTTTTCTTTCAAAATCTATTTTCCCGTTCCTAATTAAGCCCTTTATCCTCCTCTGCTGGACTCTGAGTTTCTCCCAGTCCTCTGGTAGGCTGCTTTTTCTGGCTAATTTGTACGCTTCATCTTTTGTTTTGATACTATCCCTGATTTCCCTTGTTATCCACGGATGCACTACCTTCCCTGATTTATTCTTTTGCCAAACTGGGATGAACAATTGTTGTAGTTCATCCATGCAGTCTTTAAAAGCCTTCCATTGCATATCCACCGTCAACCCTTTAAGAATCAATTGCCAGTCAATCTTGGCCAATTCACGTCTCATACCCTCAAAGTTACCGAAGATCTATCTCTTTCTCCGAACCCCATTCTCGTGCCTTCCCCCGTAACCTCTGACACCTGTACTGATCAAGAATCTATCTATCTCTGCCTTAAAAATATCCACTGACTTGGCCTCCATAGCCATCTGTGGCAAAGAATTGCACAGATTCACCACCCTCTGACTAAAGAAATTCCACCTCATCTCGTGGTCAGCGTGTAGCCCTTCTCTAACACCACCCAGGCACGGATGTCATCCCGCAAAAGGGGCAGACAGCCGGCTCAGGCAGAGCCCTCTTCCACCTGGCGCCGTGACTCGCGGATGGCCATCTTGGCCCTCATTCTTCTCAAGATGGGCGGTGCATGGACGCGTGGAGAACAATCCAAACATCGAGGAGAAAACGTGCAAACTCCACACACGCAGACAGCACCCGGTGCCTCTGGCGCCGTGAGGCAGCGGCTCTGCTGATTGTGCCCGCCGCACCACCCAGGTGTTGCAAGCGAGGTTTTTCTTTACAATAGGAACATTCGCCCGCTTTTGATTCCCTCGCTAACGTGTACAGGGCTCGGAGAAGCTGAAATGGAGCGCAGCGAGTCTCATTACCATCGGGCTGGCAGATGAGAAAGGGACGAGCTAGCTGGATCAAAGCCTTCCAGTCTCCATCTCCTTTGTTGCTACAAGCGAACCCTTCAATTACCGCCCCGTTACTAGACGGCGGCAACAATACCTCCGACACGCTGACCAATTAAAAAGGGAAAAGCAAAGTGTAATGAAGACGATTTGTTTCCCGGGGAAAAAAAAAGTGGGAAACGCTTTGTACCTTCTGACGTGTGAGCCTCCCGTCAAAGGCAACAGCAGAGGGCGGGGGCTGATCTCGATTGAAGGCAGCGATGGCATGCCGACGGTATTCGAGGCAGAGAGAAGACTTGAAACGCTGATCAAAGGCGCAGTCTGATCCTTGACATAAATACTGTAGAACACGCAGCTCACACTGCAGCTCAGCTGGGGCTGTTTTTAGAAACATAGAAACATAGAGAATAGGTGCAGGAGTGGGCCATTCAGCCCTTCGAGCCAGCACCGCCATTCAATGTGATCATGACTGATCATCCCCAATCAGTACCCCCGTTCCTGCTTTTTCCCCACATCCCTTGATTCCGTTAGCCCCAGAGCTAAATCTAACTCTCTCTTGAAAACCATTCAGTGAATTGTCCTCCACTGCCTTCTGTGGCAGAGAATTCCACAGATTCACAACTCTCTGGGTGAAAACGTTTTTCCTCATCTCGGTCCTAAATGGCCTACCCCTTATTCTTAAACTGTGTGACCCCTGGTTCTGGACTCCCCCAACATGGGGCACATTTTTCCTGCATCTAGCTTGTCCAATCCCTTGAGAATTTTATATGTTCCTGTAAGAATCCCTCTCATCCTTCGAAATTCCAAATTCCATTTTTCCCCAGACGCCAGTCATTCTCCAGCATCAGACCAGCTCGGTGAGCCAGGCATGGTCGCTGGTGGGACGGTGGTTTAGTGTTTATGGTTTTGTTCACTGGATGGATTTAAGAGAGAGTTTGATAGAGCTCTAGGGGCTAGTGGAGTCAAGGGACATGGGGCGAAGCAGGCACGGGTTATTAATAGGGGACAATCAGCCATGATCACAATGAATGGCGGTGCTGGCTCGAAGGGTCGAATGGCCTCCTCCTGCACCTATTTTCTATGTTTCTATGTTTAAAGGAACGTCCTTTAATTCTGAGCCTGTGACCTCTGGTCCTAGACTCTCCCACTAGTGGAAACATCCTCTCCACATCCACTCTATCCAGGCCTTTCACTATTGGGTAAGTTTCAGTGAGGTCACCCCTCATCCTTCTAAATTGGCTGTTATCCAACTGACTCATTTTACCACAAAGTGTTCTATATCTCCTTCCATATCTCTATGCGTGCCCTGATGATATTACTTTCTAAACATACATGTGTAGAAGGCAGGAACGGGGTACTGATTGGGGATGATCAGCCATGATCATATCGAATGGTGGTGCTGGCTCAAAGGGCCGAGTGGCCTACTCCTGCCCCTATTGTCTATTTTCTATTGTATCACACACACATACTTATTTCCCTCTTTGCTCCTCTCGCCTTGAAGCCATGTCCTCTAGTGTTGGGCCTTTCCCCCCTGGAAAACAAGATTCTCTCTGTTCATCCCTACAGGCCTCTCATAATTGTATGTACTTCTAGCAGGTCTCCCCTCAACCTCTTTGAGTCATAGTGTCATAGAGTGATACAGTGTGGAAACAGGCCCTTCAGCCCAACTTGCCCACACCCGCCAACAATGTCCCAGCTACACTAGTCCCACTTGCCCGCGCCTGGTCCATAACCTTCCAAACCCGTCCTATCCATGTACCTGTCCAACTGTTTCTTAAACAATGGGACAGTCCCAGCCTCAACTACCTCCTCTGGCAGCGTGTTCCATACACCCACCACCCTCTGTGTGAAAAAGTTTCCCCTTCGGATTCCTATTAAATCTTTTCCCCTTCACATTGAACCTATGTCCTCTGGTCCTCGATTCCCCTGCTCTGGGTAAAGGATTCTGTGCATCTACCCGATCTATTCCTCTCATGATTTTGTACACCTTTATAAGATCACCCCTCATCCTCCTGCGCTCCATGGGAACGGCCCATCTTGTGTTTCATTGTGGGCCAAAGGGCCTTTTCCTGTGCTGTAATGTTCCACGTTTAGTTTAGAGATACTGAGGCCCACCGAGTCCGCACCGACCAGCGATCCCCGCACACTAACGCGATCCCACACAAACGAGGTACAATTTACAATTTTTCTGAAGCCAATTAACCTGCAAACAAACACGGCTTTGGAGTGCGTGAGGAAACCGGAGCACCCGGAGAAAACACACGCAGGTCACGGGGAGAACGTACAGACTCCGTACAGACAGCGCCCGTAGTCAGGATCGAACCATGGTCTCTGGCGCTGTGAGGCAGCAACTCTACCGCTCCGCCACCGTGCCGCCTCTAGGTCCGAAGATCCTTAAAGGCCGACACTGATTAGCTGCTGTCGTGAAGCGAATTCTACCTGACACTATACGTTAGAATCTTTTTCACGCAGTGTTGCGGTTTGAAATGAACTGATTGAATGAGCAGAGGAAATTAAATTCTAAAGTAACTTTCCACAGGGAACCTGTTCTTAAAAGAGGAAAATAAAAATGCAGGCTTATGGAAAAAAAAAATGGTATGGAGCGTAACTCCTGCAAAGATCTTTTGTGTGCTAAATCATGAGAGGAATAGATCTGGTAGAAGCACAGAGTCCCTTGGCCAGAATCGGGAAATCGAGGACCAGAGGACAAAGGTTCAAGGTGAGGGGGAAAGATTTAGTTGGAGCCTGTAAGGTAATTTATTTCGCACAGAGTGGGGGTGTATGGAACAAGCTGCCGGAGGAGGTAGTTGAGGCAGGTATTATTGCAACATTTAAGTTACAATTAGGCAGGTCCATGGATAGGACAGGTTTAGAGGGATATGGGCCAAATGCAGGTAGGTGGGGCTGGTGTAGATGGGACATGTTAGTCGGTGTGGGCAAAATGGGCCGAAGGGCCTGTTTCCATTTTGTAGGCCTTGATAACTCCATCTACTGTATGACTAGAACTAGCCTGCTTTAATGGATTAAACATAGACACAAAAAGCTGGAGTAACTCAGCGGGCCAGACAGCATCTCTGGAGAAAATGAATAGGTGACGTTTCGTGCCGAGACCCTTCTGCCTGGCTATACGATTCTATCCCACATTGGTCCCACATGGGAGATTAGTGAGAAAAATTAGGGCACATGGTATTGGGGGAAGGGTACTGACATGGATAGAGAATTGGTTGGCAGACAGGAAACAAAGAGTAGGGATTACCAGGTCCCTTTCAGAATGGCAGGCAGTGACTAGTGGGGTACCACAAGGCTCAGTGCTGAGACCACAGCTATTTGTAATATACATCAATGATTTAGATGAAAGGATTCAAAGTAACATTAGTAAATTTGCAGATGACACAAAGCTGGCTGGCAGTGTGAACTGTGCGGAGGGTGCTATGAGAATGCAGGGTGACTTGGACAGTTTGGGTGAGTGGGCAGATGCATGGCAGATGCAGTTTAATGTGGATAAATGTGAGGTTATCTACTTTGGTGGAAAGAAGAGGAAGGCAGATTATTATCTGAATGGTATCAAGTTGGGAAAAGGGGAATACAACAGGATCTGGGAGTCCTTGTTCATCAGTCACTGACAGTAAGCATGTAGGTACAGCAGGCAGCGAAGAAATCGAATGGCATGCGGAGTTGAGTATAGCAGCAAAGAGGTCCTCCTGAAGTTGAACATGGCCCTAGTGAGACCACACCTGGAGTATTATGTACAGTTTTGGTCTCCAAATTTGAGGAAGGAAATTCTTTCCATTGAGGGAGTGCAGCGTAGGTTCACAAGGTTAATTCCTGGGATGGTGGGACTGTCATATGATGAAAGAATGGAGCGACTGGGCTTGTATACACTGGAATTTAGAAGGATGAGAGGAAATCTTATTAGAACATATAAGATTATTAAGGGATTGGACACGCTAGAGGCAGGAAACCATTTCTGAAGAAGGGTTTCGACCTGAAACATTGCTTATTTCCTTTGCTCCATAGATGCTGCCTCACTCGCTGAGTTTCTCCAGCATTTTTGTCTACCTTCGATTTTCCTGCATCTGCAGTTCCTTCTTAAACATGTTCCCGATGTTGGGGGAGTCCAGAACCAGGGGCCACAGTTTAAGAATAAGGAGTAAGACATTTAGGACTAAGATGAGGAAAAATGTTTACACCCAGAGAGTTGTGAATCTGTGGAGGCCAATTCTCTGGATGCTTTCAAGAGAGAGTTAGATAGAGCTCTTAAAGACAGCGGAGCCAAGAGATATGGGGAGAAGGCGGGAACGGGGTACTGATTGTGGATGATCAGCCATGATCACAGTGAATGGCAGTGCTGGCTCGAAGGGCCGAATGGCCTACTCCTGCGCCTATTGTCTGTTGTCTGTTGTCCTAGTATCCCATGGCAACCGGCGTGTTAAGGGCTTCCTGAGTTGCACATTTCTATTTCATTCCTGTATTTAATAAAACAAAATATTCTCAGCTCTTTCATTTTGAATCAACAAGCTAATTCCACACAAATAAGCCAGAACAATATGTCTTTCAGTCTCGATGTGGGACCAGATTAGTTGCACAGACACAGGCAACTTTAAGACTGAAGATGATAAACAACCTCTTAGAAAATTAAATCTAAACACATCCAGTTTTTCAAGGTCCATCACCTAATACATTTTCCATCCTGCTAGTTCTCCCCAGACCCTTGAGAAGTTATTAAATTTGCAATCAGAGTTGCTGTTGTGTAGTCTCTGTGTATATAAAATGCCTTAAGATAGAGTCAGAGTTGTAGAGTGATACACAGTGTGGAAACAGGCCCCTCGGCCCACCTTGCCCACACCGGACAGCAATGTCCCAGCTACACTTGTCCCACCTGCCTGCGCTTGGTCCATATCCCTCCACACCCGTCCTATCCCTGTACCTGTCCAACTGCGGTGGTAGATGCATCCGCATTTTACACGGTGCCTTCTTAGAGTGGCTTCTCATCCACTCCCTACACATTAGGGGACAATCCATAGAGGCCACTTAACCTACAAACCCGCACGTCTTTGGGATGTGTTTGGATACCGGGGCATTGAGGAACCCTCCACCCTCTGTGTATGAACACTTGCTCCGCACGTCTCCTTTAAACTTTGCTCCTCGCCTCTGAGAGCTGCGGCCTCTGGTCTGATTTTTCCACCGAGGCCATAGAAGGCTCTGCCTGTCTACCCTCTCTATGCCTCACGTCATTTTATACGCCAAAGGTTCATGGTCATAATTTGGCCATTCAGCCCATCAAGTCTACTCCACCATTCAATCATGGCTGACCTATCTGTCCCTCCTAACCCCATTCTCATGCCTTCTCCCCGATAACCCCTTAAACACCCGTATTAAGATTCACCACCCTCTGACTAAAGAAATTCCTCCTCATTTCAGACGTGAAGGAGATGAGGATGAATTTATTTAGTCGGAGGGTGGTGAATCTGTGGAACTCATTGCCACAGAAGACTGTGGCGGCCAAGACAATGGGCATTTTTAAGGCAGAGATAGACAGATTCTTGAATAGTACGGGTGTCAGGGGTTATGGGGAGGAAGGCAGGAGAATGGGGTTAGGAGGGAGAGATAGATCAGCCATGATTGAATGGTGGAGTAGACTTGGGCCGATGGGCTTACGACACCTCAGGAAGGCTCAACAGTTAGTTCAAGAATCTCAGAACCACCCCCCCCCCCCAATACTCAATGGCCAAGATTGAAAGGCCGAGCCAACTTGATGGACCGAATGGCCTCATTCTGCTACTATCACTCATGAACTCATGATATCACACATCAGGTTTGTCTGAGGAAGGGTCTTGATCCGAAACGCCACCTATTCCTTCGCTCCTTAGATGCTGCCTCACTCGTTGAGTTTCTCCAGCATTTTTGTCAACCTTCGGTTTTTCCAGCATCTGCAGTTCCTTCTTAAACATCAGTTTTGAGCATTTTATTTTTGACGTGATCCTGAACTGAAAGGGTGTTCACAAGCTTGCCTTTGTACGCCAACGTTATTTCAATGTTAAACGCAACTGCGGAGTTAGTTCTGTGGCAAATGAAGAGTTCACACCTTATGACACCACACCTCAGGGCGTGAGAGCAAAAGGGATAGATGAGGTCCCCCAATGGGGCAGAGAAAATGATGAGAATAGACGCTAACTTCATTTGTCTGTCATTGCCGCAGTTGAAAATGCATCCAGCAGCTCTCTCCCTCTCTCGATCACAGGGCCCCCATTTTCCTCACTTACTGCATGTGGAGATCCTAAGGACATGGTTAAGAAGTACACTCACTTCTCTTGCTAGCTCCGACTGGGAGTGTAGCGTTAATGGCAATTCTATTAAATCAAAGTGCCCCTCGTTCATTTGAGGAAGGGATAAATGCAAAACCTTCGCCCCCGCATCCCCAGGAGGTCATTTGGCCCATTGTACTGGTGAAAACGATTATCTAATCTTCTCCCCACTCTCGCTTAGTTCCTCCCCTCTCCACTCCGCAGATTTGCCCTTTTCAAACATGTCTCCATTTGCTCCCATTGAAATCTCCTAGTACACTCTTGTCCTCTTTGGCTTCCGACTGCGCCCTCCACAAAGGAGTAAAAAGCAAAGGACTGCAGATGCTGGGTTATACCAAAGATAGACAAATAGTTATCAGGCAACTGAGCCATCCTATCAACAGCTAGAGAGTGGTCCTGAGCTGCAATCTACCTCATTGAAGACCCTCGGACTATCTTTAATCGGACATTATTGGACTGAATTTTGCACTAAACGTTATTCGATTTATCATGTATCTGTACACTGTGGACGTATCGATTGTAATCATGTATAGTCTTTCCACTGGCTGGTTAGCACGCAACAAAAGCCTTTCCACTGTACCTTGGTACACGTGACAATAAGCTAAACTAAACTAAACTAAACTAAAAAGTGCTGGAGTAACTCAGCGGGTCAGTCAGCATCTCTGGAGAAAAAGGATGGGTGATGTTTTGGGTCGGGACCTTACTTCAGACCAAGGGGTAGTTAAGTTAGTTAGTGAGGCGCAACGGTAGCGCGGCGGTAGAGATTTTGCCTTACAGCACCAGGTTCGATCCAGGCTATGGGCACT